>NC_058133.1:375033566-375048107 GCF_016433145.1 Gracilinanus agilis | reverse complement strand
GCTACCCACATTCAGAGGAAGGACTGCAGGAGAGGAAACATATAAGAAAAACAACTGCTTGAACGCATGGGTCGGGGTGGACATGATTGAGGGTGTGGACTCGAAACTACCACACCAATGCAACCACCAACAATTTGGAAATTGGTCTTGATCAAGGACACATGACAAAACTAGTGGAAATGTGCATTGGCCATGGGTGGTGGGAGTGCGGGGGGCGAAGGGGAAAAGAGGAGCATGAATCATGTAACCATGTTAAAAATGAATATCAATAAATGTTTAAAAAAACACATGCATAATTAAAGGAAATTTCACATTGACCATATCCAAAAATATGTTCTCAAACCTCTTTCTTCTTAACTTCTCTGGAGTATTTGAATCTGTTGACCCCCTCTCCCTTCATATAGAAAATCTATACTCTAGATTTTCATGACATTGCTTTTTTTTTTTTTTTGATGCTTTTTCTACCCATCCGACCATTCCTCAAACCCTTTTTTTTTTTTTTTTTTTTGGTTCATCATCTAAATTCCATCCCCTAATTATGGGTATAAGACAAGGTTCTGTCCTGAGCCTTTCTTTATCCTGATTCCTGATGAAGTTATAGCTTCAATGAGTTTAATTGTTAACCACTTTATAGATTTCTGCTAGATATAAATATATATTTCTTGTCCTTATCTCTCTCTTGAGCTAGAATCCTATATCACTAACTGATTATTAAAGTCTTTGAACTAGAGGTACTGAAGGCATTTCTTTCTCATCATGGCCCAATCAGAGCTCATATTCCTGAACATAGTCTTTTGTAAGTATCCCTATTTCTGTTGAAGGATATATCTGTCCACTCTAATAGATTTCCACATTAATGTAATTTTTTTCTTTACTCTTTTTAGTTCCCTAGTATCCAATCTGTTACCAAATATTATCAGTTCCATCTCTGACATCTTTTAATTCTGTCTCTTTCTTTTTGCTCATGCTACCATTATCTTGTGTCAGGTCCTCAATGTTATTCTTTGCAATAGGGGGCAGCTGGGTAGCTCAGTGGATTGAGAGTCAGGTCTAGAGATGGGAGGTCCTAGGTTCAAATCCCTCCTCAGACACTTCCCAGCTGTGTGACCCTGGGCACGTCACTTGACCCCCATTGCCCACCCTTACCACTCTTCCACCAAGGAGCCAATACACAGAAGTTAAGGTTTTTTTTTTAAAAGAAAGACTTTGCAGTAGTCTGTTAATTGATCTCTCTGCCTCAAGTCTCCTAATTTTCCAATATACCAAAGTATTATTTGGAATGCTTTTGCAATGACCTTCATCTCCTTCTTGGTGAACTGTAGTATCTTCCTATTTCCTCTAGCATCAAATGCAAACTGCTTTGTTGGGCACTGAAAACACTACAGTTGTTAAAGTACTTACTTTAGGACCATTTTATATTATTTCTTCTCTTTTTTTCGTGCTCAAAAAAAAGCCTTTTTTGCTTTACTTCACAAATGACATTCTAGTCATTTCTCTTTGTATATTTTGTCTCCCCAAAAGGAATGTGAGTCCCTAGAAGGCCAAGGGCTGCTTCATTTTTGTGTTTGTATCCTCACCAACTAGCACAATTCCTGGCAAATAACAGGTACTTAATAAATTCTTATTGTTTGAATTTAAGTGCAATCACTTCCAAGAACCTCTTCCTTCAGAATGAGAAATTAAATTTGGCCCAGTTGGTGCAGTTCAGATAGGCAAAGTGGAAGCCTGAATTTAGATCTGACTGTGGCTTTCATCTTCCAGACTTTACCAACTCTAGTTTTGACTCCAGTGTATGATAAATCATGACCCAGGACCACTACAGTCATCTTTATTTTTTCCAAGGTCTCCTTTCATTGTGCTACTTGCCACAGTGATAGTACAGTAAGAAGAGACCTAGGGAAGAAAAAAAAAAGGTTCTTTAGTGGTACCAAGCATACCAGCATCTAATAATCTCTTTTAGCACTCACTTCATTTACTCTTACCCTAACATAACTTGTTTCTTTTTTTTTCATTGTCTGTCCAAATATTCCCACCTCTAGTGATTAACCTGGAATATTCTATACCATAGGGATTTTTCTTAGGAAATACTGATGGTCTCTTTCTGAATGGAAACACATTTGTTCATTGGCATTTAATTCCATGAACAACTTTTGAAAATCAGTCTTGTAGTTCCTCTAAGATTCTTCAGAAAGGTCAGTGAAAAGATATAATTATATGATCCTATGATTTACAAACTCTTTAAGTTCTTTTGAATATAATTTATTTATAACTGGGTGGCTTGAGTTCTATGGGTACTTGCTAACCACTATTGATATTCTCTTCACCTACCTAGAGTTTCAATTTCTTCTTAATTTCAGTTGTTCTATCACTGTAGTTTAAGAATTATTCTCAGTATAGATGAAAGAATGAAGCAAAATATTAATCAAATATTATTCGCTGCCTCTAACCCCTTTCCAGGCTTCTTACTCCCTCCCATATACTCTACAATCAAATTACATTGATCTTCTTGTTCTTCTTCAGACAAGATATTCTATCTCCCAATTCTTGACATTTTTACTGATTGTCTTTCTATGCTCCTTCCTCACCTCTGTCTCTGGGCTTCCTTCAAGTTCGAGCTACAGTTACTACCTTCTAGACGAAGCCATTCACCAGTCCTCTTAATTCTAGTGCCTTCCCTATGTTGATTATTTCTCAATTTATTATGTAAAATGCTTATTTTTACATCACTGTTTGCATTTTTATCTCCCCATTAAACTATGAACATTGTGGAGATTAAAATTAATATGCAAAATACTAAATATTATATTTATAACTATTTTATTAATAATAAACTAACAGAGACCTAACTAAAAGGTTACTAACCAGCCCACTCCCAGGAACACAAAAGAGAAAGAGGGAGGAGTTATAGCCAAATATAAAACAATAGCATTACCATGCAAACGTGGAGGCGCAGGAGAGATTAAAGGGAATTTTGGGGAAAACTAAGGATTTATGGAGGATGAAGTGCAAGGTTCAAAATCTCCATTTATACATACCCCCCGTGATCCTTTGGGAAACCAGTCTCCTCAATGGATCATAAAAACATAATCATCATATATATTAGAATAATTTGTGGATAAAATGGAAAAATAAGAACAAAATCAATGATTGCTATATTAACAAAAGGTCAATCTTGGGCCAGTCCCCTTTGGCAGAAGAGTATACATTCAAAACAAATGCTTTCAACTACACATAGTTCAGTTTCACATCCTAAAGTTCACTATGGATCTTCTTTATGCAATGCGTGGTCTCTGTAGGCATCTTCATGGCGTCTTCTCCAAACAGGTTCGTTGTCTGGATTCTGGGAAGTAACAAGTTCCTTATCCTAAAATTACTCAAATTCAAATCAAATTTCACAACAATAACAAAGTCCCCCCTGAGGAAAATAATAACAAACAGGGATCACTCAGGAATACATGGGGGAGTTATAAGGTATATAAATCAATTGCAAAAGAAATCAAAAGCATAAATAAAAATCCACATAAAAGATAAAAAATAACTTGTGGTTGAAATAAAAAATGTCAAAATCTCATGTCTAAAAAATCTAAGTAAAGGAAAAATAAAACTATAACAGATTCTTGAATCAGGGCCTAATTAAAGTGATTTAAGTAAATATGTACTTACCCAATCAGTAGCCAGGACTACAGAAAGTTTGCCACACTTATAAAAGACAAAAAAGGGACTAGATTAAAGGAGCCAGAATGGTAGCTAGGATGAGGTGCTTGAATAGAATGTGGTTCAGAGGAAGTCCTGCATCTTAACATATGTTACCCACAACCTTGAACCCCAAACAAGTTCAGGTCCTCTTGTCTTGGCTCAAAATTACATTAATCCCACTGGGATTGGTTGGTCTCTTTGACCTTGTGTTCAATTTGCACTATGCAAATTGGCTTTATACTTCTTTAGTACTGTGCAGTGGCTCTTTTTATATTTTCTCCTTCTGGAATTAGGCATAATCATTAAGTAAAGTCCCATAATATTTAAACAATCAATGGCATTCTACAATATAAAGCTTTTTTGGGGTATGCATTAATATTAGAACAAATGTATTTTAAACTTATATTACTGTAAAATAAAAAAAAAGATTATTAATGTTTATATGTACTTCAAAGTACTCAAATACTATATTGCAAATAGAAGGAAAAAAACATTAAGAAAAATGTTTTAAAAATCAAAAATATATAACTTGGAATCAGTGACATACTGTGTGAGCCAAGGGGAGGTAGAAAACAAAAATTCCTAATCAAAAAATGGAATCCATTTCTTTTTTAAACTTTACTATGGTTTGAGTACAAATGATTTTTTAAATTTTTTTTCAAATTATTAAACATTTATTAATATTCATTTTTAACCTGTTTACATACTTTATGCCCCTACTTTCCCCTTCACCCCCCCACTCCCCCCACCCATGGCCAACACACATTTCCACTGGTTGTAACGTGTGTCTTTGTTCAGGGTCTATTGCCAAATTGTTGTTAGTTGCATTGGTGTGGTAGTTTGGAGTCCACATCCCCAATCATGTCCACCTCAGCCCATGCATTCAAGCAATTGTTTATCTTATATGTTTCCTCTCCTGTAGTCCTTCCTCTAAATGTGGGTAGCGTTCCTTACCATAAATCCCTCAGAATTGTCCTGGGTCATTGCATTGCTGCTGGTACAGGAACCCATTACATTCGATTTTACCACAGTATATCAGTCTCTGTGTACAATGTTCTTCAGGCTCTGCTCCTTTCGCTCTGCATCACTTCTTGGAGGTCTCTCCAATTTGCTTGGAATTCCTCCAGTTTATTATTCCTTTTAGCACAATAGTATTCCATAACCCGCATATACCACAATTTGTTCAGCCATTCCCCAATTGAAGGACATCTCCTCATTTTCCAGTTTTTTGCCACTACAAAAAGCGCGGCTATAAATATTTTCATACAAGTCTGTTTATCTATGATCTGTTTGGGGTACAAACCCAGAAATGGTATGGCTGGATCAAAGGGCAGGCATTCTTTTATAGCCCTTTGAGCATAGTTCCAAATTGCCAGCCAGAATGGTTGGATCCGTTCACAACTCCACCAGCAATGCATTAATGTCCAGATTTTGGCACATCCCCTCCAACATTCATTACTCTCCCCTTCTTTCATTTTAGCCAATCTGCTAGGTGTGAGATGATACCTCAGAGTTGTTTTGATTTACATTTCTCTAATTATTAGGGATTTAGAACACTTTCTCATGTGCTCATTGATACTTTTGATTTCTTTACCTGAAAATTGCCTATTCATGTCTCTTGCCCATTTATCAATTGGGGAATGGCTTGATTTTTATACAATTGATTTAACTTCTTGTATATTTGAGTGATTAGACCCCTGTCAGAGTTTTTTGTTATAAAGATTTTTTCCCAATTTGTTGTTTCCCTTCTGATTTTGACTACATTGTTTTTGTTTGTACAAAAGCTTTTTTAGCTTAATATAATCAAAACCATTTAATTTACATTTTGTAATTTTCTCTAACTCTTGCTTGGTTTTAAAATCTTTCCTTTCCCACAGACCTGACAGGTATACTATTTTGTGTTCACTTAACTTATTTATAGTTTCCCTCTTTATATTCAAGTCATTGACCCATTCTGAGTTTATCTTGGTGTAGGGTGTGAGATGTTGATCTAAACCTAATCTCTCCCATATTGTTTTCCAAATTTCCCAGCAGTTTTTGTCAAATAGTGGATTCATGTCCCAAAAGTTGGGCTCTTTGGGTTTATCATAACTGTCTTGCTGATGTCATTAACCCCAAGTCTATTCCACTGATCCTCACTTCTATCTCTTAGCCAGTACCATATTGTTTTAATGACTGCTGCTTTATAGTATAGTTTAATATCTGGTACTGCAAGGCCCCATTCCTTCACATTTTTTTTCATTATTTCCCTTGATATTCTTGATCATTTGTTATTCCAAATGAAATTTGTTATTGTTTTTCCTAATTCAGTAAAGAAGTTTTTTGGTAATTTGATAGTTATGGCGCTAAATAGGTAAATTAATTTGGGTAGGATGTTCATTTTTATTATATTAGCTCGTCCTACCCATGAACTCTTCCCTCTCTGGGTTGATTACACTAAGAGTAAGGTTTGATTATTACCTCTTAATGCTCTCTTCCTCTCCTTCTTATAATAGTATTTGTCCCCTCTCCTTCCCATGCCCTCTTTGTGTGTAATATAATATCCTATTTTTCTTATTCACTCTTGGTGTCCCCTACTATTCACCCCCCTCTTTCCCACCCCCCATATCATCTTAGACCATTTAGTATTCCACCCTTTCCCTGTGAATTATTCTTCTGATTTCTATAATAATGAATACTATAATAGTGAATAGAGTTCACTACTGAGAATTATACATAGCATTTCTCTACATAGGAATACAGATAATTAGATCTTACTGAGGCACTTAAAAAGGCAAATTTAAAAGTTAAGTTTTCTTTCTTTCCCCTCTGTTTCTTATTTATTACCTTTTCATGTTTCTCTCGATTTTTGTGGTTGGATATCAAACTTTCCATTTAGCCCTGGTCTTTTCTGTGCAAATACCTGGAATTCTTCAATTTTGTTGAATGCCCATACTTTCCCCTGGATGTATATAGTCAATTTTGATGGGTAGTTGATCTGTGGTTGCAGGCCCAGCTCTCTTGCCTTTCTGAATATCATATTCCAAGCCTTGCGATCTTTTAGTGTGGAGGCTGCCAGATCCTGTGTGATCCTCATTGGTGCTCCTTGATATTTGAATTGTCTCTTTCTGGCTTCTTGTAAGATTTTTTTCTTTTACTTGGAAGCTCTTAAATTTGGCAATTATATTTCTGGGCGTTGTCTTTTCTAAGTCGAGGGTGATCTATGGATCCTTTCAATGTCTATATTGCATTCTTGTTGTAGGACTTCAGGGCAATTTTGCGGAATAATTTATTTTAGTATGGAGTCCAGGTTTCTATTAATTTCTGGTTTTTCTGGAGGACCAATGATTCTCAAATTGTCTCTTCTAGACCGGTTTTCTTGGTCTGTCACTCTCTCACTGAGATATTTCATGTTTCCTTCTATTTTTTCAGTCTTTTGACTTTGTTTAATTTGTTCTTGTTGTCTTGAGAGATCATTAGCTTCTAATTGCTCAATTCTAGCCTTTAGGGATTGGTTTTTGGATATAATCTTTTGGTTTTCGGCTATGATCTTTTGGTTTTCGGCTATGATCTTTTGGTTTTCCTTTTCAATCTGGTCATTTCTGGTGTTCACTTTGCTTATCAGTTCATTTGATTTCTGAGCTTCACTTTCCAATTGCAAAATTCTGCCTTTTAAACTGTTATTTTCTTGCCTGATTTCCTTTTGAGCTATTTCCCATTTCTTTAACCAGATCTTTTCCATCTTTCTCGTCATCTCAGTTTTGAACTTTTCAAGAGCTTGTCACCAGTTTTCATTATTATTTTGGGAGGGTCTGGATGCTTGTTTGTTCTCCCCCTCTATTTGCTCGGTTGTCTGGATTTTCTCTGTGTAAAAGTTGTCGAGTGTTAAAGATTTATTTTTCTTGTTAATCTTTCTCATCTGAGCTTCCTGATTCTGGGTAGCCATTGTTATCCCAGTAGCTTCTCAGCTTTATCCTCACGCTCAAGGTCTGTCTGCAGTCTTTTGGGTCCTGAGGTCTGAGTTCTGGTTTTTCTCAAGGTCAAGGCCCCTAGTGGGCCCCCTTGCTTGTCCTCTCCTGGAGGTTTCTTTACAAGTCTCAGGGTCCTGCTTCCACAGTCATATACCCGTCTGTCCTGGTTCCCCACTCAGGGTTTCAGAGCCTTCACTCAGGCTCATGCGCGTGCCTGTGTCTGCCTCCACCGGCGCCTGTGCTCTGTGCCCGTGCTCAGAGTTCGTGTGTGTTCTTTAGCTTTTTGGGGTCCTAAATCTTGCTGCTCTCAGGAACAGGCCCTGGAGCTGCCAATGTCTCAATGGGTGCCCCAGACTTGCTCTATTTCTTTTTAGCTGGCTTTGGCATTATAGGTGGTATGTGTGGAGGGGGTTTGGGGGGTGGTTGCTCAGCTCGCGATTTAGTGAGAGCTGTTTCACACCTTTATAGCATGGAAATGTCCCGATTCCATGTATCTTCCACACTGCGCCCTATTGTGGGGTCCCTCCGTTCGATTGGGTTTGTTTTTATGTCTCCTTGAGGAGTCTTATATGTTTCGGTCAGGAGAGGTTAAGAGCTGCTTTTTACTCTGCTGCCATCTTAACCAGGAAGCCAAGTACAAATGATTTTTACAAAATAACTGATATATGAAAACAAAACAGTAGTAGAGTAGATAATGCACATTCAAATAAAGTACCAAATTCTCAAAACTCACAGTAGCCCAGTTATTGACAAAAGCAAACAAACCCATTATTATATAGGATTTACATGAGTTTATACATTGCCACTTGCTGTGTGATGTTTAAAAAAATCTATGAACTGATGGATATATGTCACAAGTTATACAGATATAACAATTTTTTCAACCTTGGCAAAAACACAAACCACTGTATTGCTCAGGAAAATCTTTTTGGGGTGTAGATCATCACCAAGAATTTATATCCTTCTGGAAGTAAATTAAACTAAAGAGTTAAAATATCCAAAGGGAATTTTAGGGAAAACTAGAGACTTATGGGGGATGAAGTCTAAGGTTCAAAATCTCTATTTATACAACATCTTGAGAGCAGGAAATATCTTTGGTCTTTATAGCTCCAGTATTTAGCACAATGCTGGACATATGGTATGAATGTAATAAATAGTTCACTGGCTTTTACCAAAATATAAGCTTTTAACACTTATTACAAGTATGCTAACAGATGGAGGTTTGTTTTCCCTAAAAGATGGAATGCAGTTATTAAATAATTTTGACATAATAAAGCTAATTAAAAGAGCAGTAGTTCAATTAAAAAAAAAACTTCACACCTGCTTTTTGACTTTAGTGACATAATTATTTCATTCAAAATGATTAAATAAGTTGTATTTGTTCTTGGATTCTGTCCTTCCCTGCCTTTCTACATTCCACTCTTAGTTTAGATAAATTAAGAACAAAATAGCTTTGTGTATTTTTTTACTTGAATATTGCCTATTTGTCATCTAAAGTTAAATGCTTCTAAGGAAGCTCAACACAAAAAATATTAAACAAATGCTTATATGTAAAGTATAGAACTTAATATGTGTCAGATATCGCAAAATCAAAAAAATTAGAGTATGAAGAATTACTACTGAGAACAAAAGTTTTAGATGGAAATTTCCCAAAAGTTAATATTTAGTCAAAGCAGTAATGAGCTCATCCACATTATGGATATGAATACTTAATAAACATTTTTGATAGATTACAAGAATTAAATTAATCTGTTACATTTCTATTAATGAAAATTAATATAATTAACATAATAATAATATAATTAATGTAAGGACATGAGTAGTCAACTTGTTAAGAAGCTCCTAAGTTCATTCTTTCTGTTTATTGTTAAAAAGAATCTAAAAGGAGTATAGAAACTTAAGGAACTCTTAAGGAACTTAAAATGTAATCATGCAGATAAAATAATATGCATGAAGCAATTAAAAAAAGATGCCTTTTCCATTCATTTGAATGCCAGAGCTTTCTGATTTTATCTAAATAATATACTTGGCATAGCATGTCATGTTATACTTTACTTAAATAGTATGTATTGGAGGGGAAAATGTAGGATCTGAAGTTAGAAGATCTGGTTTCATATCTGGACTTTGCTGTTTATAGGATTTGTGACTCTGGATAAGTCACTGAACTCTTGGTTCTCAGTGTTCTCATGTGTAAGATGACACCAAAGCTAAACTAGATGAATCCTAATCTCCCTTCCAGTTTAAAAATCTGTTATCCCACTGACACTATGCTAGTTTAATCTGTCATTCCTTCTTACTTGGATTACTGAAATGCCTTGAACCTCTCTTTGCTTCAGTTTTCTAATTTCTACCCATTCATCCTCAGCATCCCTTCCAAATTCATCTTCCTAAAACATAGATCCAACATCACTCTCCTTTTTCAAATTCTTTAGCAGATCTCTAATTGCTGATGTGTCTTATCTCCACTCCCTCTTCACCTTAGTTGATTTCTTGAGTTTTTGTGGCTGATATACTTGTCACCTAGTGGCCAGCTTTCTAGTACTGTATCCTTATCTAGCCTGACAGACTGTAAACCTTCACTGCATTTATAACTGATGTTTATATAACACATGTCATTTGTGTTTAGGACACGTGAAGTGGGTTCTTATATGTATTAGCCTTCTATAGGAGAAATTTGAAGCTCTGAGAGATTGTTACTTGTGCTTGGCCACATAAGAGCATAAATGACAGAGATAGGATATGAACCTAAGCCTCTGCTGACTCTTCTTTCTACTATACTTCCTCTATACTCAAATACTTTTCTGTTTGAAAGAACCTGCCAGAGTTTATTGGTATAAACTTAGAGAACACAGGGTCACTTCAATACCATGATGAGCCATTACTGATTCAATATATTCAAGAGCTCCTTATTACCTTGCCAAATAATTATTTTCCCTGTTATCAAATTTCTTCATCAATCTGCCTTTATCCAGTAAAAGAAATTGTCAGGTTTCATTGATGGCGTCTGAGCTCAAAAGCTATAATAACATTTTTACTCTACAGTCTAGACATATTAGAAAAAATTCATAATGCAAAAAATTCTATAATTTTATATAAAATCTTGATATATATTTAATAGAATTCTAAATTTGGTTACTTATACTTTTTAAATGTACACATTCTATAATTCCTTTGATCTCTGATTATAATACGAAAGTAAAGCTAGTAGTCACTATAGAGGATATTTTTTTAGAAAAGGAAACTGAGGTCCAAAGAGGTTAATCTTTTTCATTAAAGGGTATTATGTTTTAGAGGTCCAATCTGAACCTTTAAAGTCCATTGACTTCTAACCACAAGGATAGGGGTCTTTCTGTAATGCCTATTTTAAGGATGGGTTTGGGCTTTATTATTACACTATTCATTCTTTTTTTTTTTAAACCCTTAACTTCTGTGTATTGGCTCTTGGTGGA
Source organism: Gracilinanus agilis (assembly GCF_016433145.1). Taxonomy (NCBI): domain Eukaryota; kingdom Metazoa; phylum Chordata; class Mammalia; order Didelphimorphia; family Didelphidae; genus Gracilinanus; species Gracilinanus agilis. Next base: position 375,037,012 of record NC_058133.1, on the reverse strand, counting down.
AGAGTGGTAAGGGTGGGCAATGGGGGTCAAGTGACTTGCCCAGGGTCACACAGTTGGGAAGTGGCTGAGGCCAGATTTGAACCTAGGACCGCCTGTCTCTAGGCCTGATTCTCAATCCACTGAGCTAACCCAGCTGCCCCCTACACTATTCATTCTTAAGGATGTAGATGATTGAATTTTTTTACTCAATTAACAACATCTACCTTCTATCATCTAGCTTCTCTTAGACTCTAAATTTGGAATCATTCTGGGTCCCAGTTTTCCATGTTGTACTTTATTTTGTCTGAATCTAAGTCTCCACTGCCTTCTAGGCTATTTCTATTTGCTTTCTCTAGGAACATAACTCTCTACCACCCTTCCTTCTAGCTCTCCTTTATGTGTTATCTTCTGTTAGAACTTCAATTTCTTGAGAGCAAGGACTTTCTTGTTTGTTTGCATTTCCAGCTTTAAGCACAGCTCTTAAAACATAGTAAGTGCTTAGTAAATATACTATATTCTATTTATGTAGTGATAAAGTCTTTTGAGTAACATTGAAAGAAAACTTCTGTTCACTTAGCTCAGTTGCTTATAATTGTGGGCTCTGAAAGGAGAGGTCTTTATCTTCTATATCTTAATAGATATTTGTATTTATTATGAAAACACCTAGTTGTCTAGTCAATAAGCCTAATTTATCTTGTACCTACATATAACTTGTCATTTAGTAATTATTTCAACCTTCAGATTGTGAACTTCTTGAGGTCAGGGATTGTCTCTAGCACATAGCACAGTGCCTGGCACATAGTAGATACATAATAGATATGTGTGGACAGACTAGAGAGGCCAGGACAAAGCATTGGGGTTTACCCAATTAGAAGGACTTTGTATCTCTCGTAGCACCTAGCCCAGTGTTCCATACCTAATAGATATATTAGGTGTAGATTCATAAGACTGAGAGTTAGAAGAGACTTAATCAACCATCTAATGATTAAAATCTAATCCAAATCTTCCATCTAGCTCTGCCCCCTAAATCCCTTCCTTTTCCTCCATTTTACAAATGATAAAATAGTGATTTTTATCATTGAGGTTATTAATAGCAGATGTGCTATTATGTAAACCCAGATCTTTTTAATGCATCATACTACCTTTCTATGTTTATTTTTGTTTTTTAACCCAGCTATATGGATATTGTGCTTATATGTGCAGACAGACATTGGCCAATCAGTTTAAATCAAGAGATACCAATTTCTGCCATCAAAATATCATTCATTTTTCATCAAAACAATTATCCTGAACAGATATTACTAGTTTCTGATTTTATATTTAAGAAATTTAATACTTATATAAAAATTCTGAGACTACATTTATCCTAATCCACTTTTAAAGTAAACCTTTTTATTCCTACATGTGCAAATAATCCTAAATGGGCAAATAAATTAGGTAGGTTATTATAGCCTAATTATTGTTAAATTTCTTATATGTAACAAATTCTTAGGTAATTTTTGGAGAATCTACAGAGAGCAGATACTTTGTTTCCAAAAAGTTTTTACATTGAATGAATTCTTTGTAAAGCTATTAAAATTTAATTCAAATCTAAACAGTTGTTAATGAATTCTAAAACAGTGTAGGTTTTGAATTTCTGCTTTACAATATGACTATACAATTCAAATTACTTTCGTTGTCTAAGTTTATAATGTATAGAGACATTACTGTGTTTCATTAATGATTTTAACATCCTTAAGGTTTTTTTGCTTCTTCTAGTTTTGGCAGAATTGCTTGAAAAGTTTGTGTTGAATCTCACAGAAAACCCTTTTGACTGCTACTTTCCCACTGTTGAATATAAAGGTAAACATTTTATCTTTCTTTTCATAATGTAGATATTTACATTTACAATTTAATGAGAGTAGCACCATTTTTGAATTTTGAGAAAAGTACAAGATGGAGATCATATTTTGCAGATATAGCTTATAAAGGAGTTATAAATTGCAAATGATAATCTGGACCTGTGATTTCATTCATGTAAGGAGTTTCTAGAAGGCAAATTTTAACCAACAGACTCAGAACTCTTTTAAAAATTAGTCTTAATTTCTGGAAGCACTGCGAACCTAAATGAGTTGTCTAGTCATACAGCCTATATTTGTCAGAGGCAGACATGAATCAACATTGTTTTGACTCTGAAATCTATCCTTTCTCTAGTACCTTGCTTCATCTTAGAGATAACAGTGAAAAATGAGTTTGAATACTTTATTTTTGCTAGATTACCCTTTTTTTTTTCTAAAGATCTCAGCAAAGCATCTAACCAGTAGTTGTTTTTTTTTTTTTTTTTACTTTTTTGATTTTTTTGTTTTTGTTTTCTTGTTAGGTGCTAAATGATTATGAAGAACTTGAAAAGAAAGCAGGAAGGAAATATAAAGAATATAAGGGAGTCTTTAATAATCTACAAGACCTTGTTGGGATTTTTTGTCCTTTTATCATTTTTTTCTCGGTTTGATAGGTTGAAGTAATAGCATCTCTGTTGTTGCACTTTGCATTTTTATAGGGAAAGGAGGGAATCAGCATTTACTAAGTGCATACTATGAGCCAAACATTCTACTCAGCATCATATAAATATACACATTTAGTCTTTACAAAAACTCTGGGAAAATAAGTGCTATTTTCCCCAATTTTACATTTGAAGAAAATAAAGAAGATAGAGTAAACTACTTGTTCAGAATCACATAAGGTAGTAAATGGTAGGTCAGATTTGATTTCAAATCTTCTTGACTCAAGGCAAATAATATAAGTAATATTAGCTAGCATTTATGTAGCACTTTAAGGTTTATAAAATGCTGTATAATCATTATCTCATTTTATCCTCACAGCAATCCTAGGATGTAGAGGCTCTTATAACCTCCATTTTATAGATCCAGAAATTGAGGCAAACCAAGATTAAGTGATTTGCATAGAGTCACAGAGCCAGGAAGTATCTAAGTTTAAATTTCAACTCAGTTCTTCCCGCTCTAAGTCTAATACCCTATCCAGTATACCACTTAGCTTCCCTTTTCTCATTTTTAACATGTTGTAAATGTTTTTTCAAATGGCAGTTGATAGTTTGAATTTTTTTATAAAATTATTTTTATCATTTATCCCCATATTTTTTAACATTTATTAATATTCATTTTTAACATGGTTACATGATTCATGCTCCTCCTTTCCCCTTAACACCACCCACACTCCCCCCACCCATGGCCGATGCACATTTCCACTAGTTTTGTCATGTGTCTTGATCAAGACCAATTTCCAAATTGTTGGTGGTTGCATTGGTGTGGTAGTTTCGAGTCCACACCCTCAATCATGTCCACCCTGACCCATGCGTTCAATCAGTTGTTTTTCTTATATGTTTCCTCTCCTGCAGTCCTTCCTCTGAATGTGGGTAGCTTTCTTTACCATAAATCCCTCAGAATTGTCCTGGGTCATTGTATTGCTGCTGG
>NC_058133.1:374882982-375028901 GCF_016433145.1 Gracilinanus agilis | reverse complement strand
GGGGTCCTAAATCTTGCTGCTCTCAGGAACAGGCCCCGGAGCTGCCAATGACTCAATGGGTGCCCCAAACTTGCTCTATTTCTTTTTAGCTGGCTTCGGCGATATAGGTGTTGTGTGTGGAGGGGTTGGGGGTGGGGTGGTTGCTCAACCCGCGATTTAGTGAGAGCTGTTTCACCCCTTTATAGCATGGAAATGCCTCAATTCCACGTACCTTCCACGCTGTGCCCTGTTGTGGGGTTCCTCCATTCATCTGGACTTGTTTTTATGTCCCCTTGAGGAGTTTTGTGTGTTTCGGTCAGGAGAGGTTAAGAGCTGCTTCTTACTCTGCCGCCATCTTAACCCGGAACCTATCCCCATATTTTAAGGAATGAGTTTAACATATTTGTCAGATATTATATTTTAATGCAAAAATTTTAACTCATCCTATGCTTTTTTCTTCTCCTGTTTATGCTTTTTTTCTATGCGCATTTAAATCATACACATTATTAGATGTGTATGATTTTATAATTTATAATTTCCTCCTTTCTACTGTTTACAAAACCATATCTTAGATATACTTGTGCATGGTATAACTTTCTATTCTCTTCTTTCTTTTTTTGGAGTGACTTTTGATATTTGGAATATTTATCTCTTGGATTTCTTCTAGTGTATGATGTGAATTCTAATCTAAATCTTTTTCCTGCCAAATTGCTGCTCCATTTTCTTTATTACTCTTATGGAATAAAAACTGCATCCCAGTCATAGTGGGAATTTGGCTCCATTCTCTTAATTTTAAAAAGAGCCTCATTATATTATTTGTTCTTTTATGTATTTGATGCAAATCACTTATCAATGTATCAAGCCTGGTGTTTGTTGTTTTTCATCATTTTAAATTCTCCTGTAAAATTTTACTTTTTCCTTGCTCAATTTCTCTTTCTGTGAACATTTTATTTAGGTTATCTCTTTCCTGTTGAGCACATATTGGGATTTCATTTTTTATTAGTAACTAATACTTTTAAAAGTTTTCTGTTTTGTTGCCATAAATCTGGTATCATATTGTCTAATAAATTTATTTTCTTCAATTGTGAATTCCTCTTTTTATTTTAGATTTTAAGAATATGTTTTTCCCTCCTCTCATTTATTTAAATTTGGTTAATATTTTTCTGTGTTTATTAGTCTTCTGAAATGATCCTTTTTTATTTAGTAGCTACTTTTAAACTTTTAATTCTATTATTTCACCTTTAATTTAAAATTTATTTTCTACTTGCTTCTTGGTTATTAATTTGCTAGCTATCTCCTTCCTTTTATCTTCACCTGCTGAAATCATAATTGTCTTAAGAGCCAAGTCAAAATTCACTTTTATGAAGTTTTCTTTGACTATACCAGGAAGAAGTAATTTTCCCACAGAATTTCAGTAGCACTGGCATACACAAAATATCAAACATTTATGCAATCTAGTAGATACATTTTGGAAGATCTGAGGGCTGATGACATAGATAAGACTTATTGCCCAGGATAGGAAAATATGGATTAGTTGTGAACTTCACCGAGTAGAAGTTGTATTTTCTACTAATATTAACCAGTGAGAATTACTTTCTTTTAGCACATTGTTTTTTGTATGTAGTGAACAATTAATATTGCAAAATGTATTTTCTAAATACTGAATAAGACTGATTACTCAGTGAACATTAATCTGTTTTCTGCCCTCTTGCATTATTTCTAAATCATGCCAAATGATATCTCAGATGTTAGCTTTTCAGCTTATTCTCTGGGCATATATTTAGAATGAATGTAAATTAAAATTTCTTAAAGGCTATAACTGATTAGCTACACAGTGCATTTGGGATTATGGAAGAAAATAAAATGGCCTCCTGTTGATTGATTCTTTAATATTTACTATGGTGATATGTTGAAGTTGATGTTATTATTACTGTCAGCCCAAGGCTTTAGATATTTTCCATGATTTATCACTTTTTTTTTGTTTTTTGCCTATGGTACAAAAGTTTGGTATTATAAATTATCTCTACTACAAATATACTAAAACATTTTTTAATATATGAAAGATGTTTCAAAAAGAAAGCCTGGTTATACAGATTCAATGTTTTCCATGTTTCCCAAAATGAGAAATTGATTGTCTTTTTTAAAATGACAGCTTTCTAAACCCTCAGGTACCTGAAATTAGAATAACAATCATCCATCTGTTTATTCCCCTAGGATTTCAATCTATTATAAAACTTATAAATCTAAAAAAATTAAATTAGTTCGACTTTATCCCCTTAAAAAAGAGAATAGAACAGATGTTTTATGTATTTGTAATTTATAACTCCTTGTAGCTGTATTAATCTTAATTGAAGTTAAAATTGTAGTATCCTGGTTATCTTGACTGGGAGAAAAATGATATAGATTTTTTTAAAATTTTCTTATAGTATAATTGCCTTTTAGAAAATAATAAATTAAGCAACTTTTAGAAGACTAGGACCTTTCCTCTCAAACCAAACGTTTAAAATATTACATATAAGTAACTGAGAATTATCTCTTCTTCAAAATATAAAAATATAAGTTTCTTGAGTACTATAATAAGGGAAATTAGCAGTGTAATAAGAGGATTAGGCTAGAGGTAGTAGCTGGATGTAATAAGGGAATATGGCAGGGATGTAATAAGGTACTGAGGTAATGGGGTGACATGAGACCAAAGACTGGAGGTAATCAAGGGAATTAAGGCAGAGGTATGGTTGGAATAGAGGAGAAGCCACTGTGGATAGGGATTTGTGAATCCCTAAGGCAATAAGTGAATAAGGAAGGTATAATGGTAAAGGTGGTAAATTGAAGTGGTAGGAGAAGCAAGGGAATGGCTGAGTTTAGGGAATATAAAAACGGAGGCATAAAGAGTTACAAGGGAGAGGATGAGATACTTTGGGTAAACAGCTACAGCCTGGGAGACCCAGACTGGGACACAGGCTTGGGACAGAGACGATTGAGGGAAACAGACTGAGCCCTTCAAAGTAGGAAGGGCACTTCCACAGACAAAGGTTAGGGCTAGCCAAGAATGGCTTGAAACTGACTAGAGGGCTGCTAGTCAGTTTCTCAGGTTTACAAAGGAAGGGTTCAGAGGAAGTATAAGATTGTACTTCCTCCAGAATGGACATCTTTACCTCCCTTCACGACTCAGAGACAATATGATTCCTTTTTTCCCTTCTCCCTCTCTTATCAGTTAACTGATGAAGTAGCCAAAGGTTTTGATTAAAAGACAAACTGGGTTTTTTAATTTAAGGGTTGATTGGAAAGGATAGAGGATACAAGGTAACCCTAACAGCCGCCTAGAGAAAGCTTCAGGTGGGGGAGGAAGACTGGAATGTGAAACTGAGAAAGGACCTGCCTTAACTCAGCTCTCAAGTGGTTTTGTAATCAATGGGGTTAGGAAAGTTGGATACAGTGATTCAGTAGACAATTTTGTAACAAAGGTAAGCTATTTGACTGTTTAAACTATCAAGTTTAGAGCTAACACTCTGATATACCCTCCTTTCAAAACCTCAACAGAAATTCAGGCAGGGAAATGAAGATGGGGAATAAGGGAGATTAGGGAGATTCAAAATAAATAATTAAGCTAATAATTTTAAAGAGAAAACTGCAGAATATAGGCCAGGTTTCAATCCAAAGAAAGAGCTTACTTTGACCCTTCTACTCTCCACAAGTCTCCCAGGTCAACTGACTTTCCTCAAGATTCCAGACCCTTATTAACTGTCAGAAATCTCTGCAGCAAGGCTTTGCAGGGCTGACATGTTGCAGGGCTGACAGGAACTAATTCTCTACTATATTTAATATATACTACCATAATTACTCTAAAATCTGTATTTTTACCAGTATTTGGGCATCTGGCAAATTTGAGGCTTTGGATCATTATCAATATGCATTTATTTAGTATCCAATAGATATAAAAGTCTGGTTCTAGGAACATGGTGTAGTATGTTTCCTGGCCTCAAGGGGTTTGCAATCTAGTTATAGAAAATAAGTGAATGAATAAAAATGTAAATACCATTAAAGAGTATCATTTAAAAAATTTTTTTTAGTTTTTAAACCTTTAACTTCTGTGTATTGGCTCCTTGGTGGAAGAGTGGTAAGGGTGGGCAATGGGGTTCAAGTGACTTGTCCAGGGTCACACAGCTGGGAAGTGTCTGAGGCCAGATTTAAACCTAGGACCTCCTGTCTGTAGGCCTGACTTTCAATCCACTGAGCTACCCAGCTGCCCCCTAAAGGGTATCATATTAAGTGCCAAATGAGAGTTTTTTCTCTTCTCTGAACTCATGCATTATCAGTGAACTACTGGACATTTAAATCTGAATTGTACTGGAAATGTTCCAAATTAAACATTTCTAAAATTGAAATGATTGTTTTATCTCTTTTTTTTACCTTTCCACCCCTAACTCTCCACACCTCTGAATTTTTGTTTTTCTTTGAAGAGTACTGAGGGTACCAATCTTCTAATCAATTAGATTTAAAACCTTAGAAGCATCTTTAATTCTTACCTGTTATTATCCCAATATGTCTACTGAGTTGCCAAACCATAACCAGGACATCTCTCAAGTCAGTCTTTTATATTCCTCATACAGACCTTCATCAGTGTTTGCCTGGGTCATAGTAGTTGTGTCCTGAATCAAGGCTCTCCCTTCTCCATTTCCTCCTTTATACACCTGCCAAACAAGTTTTCTTAGTATTCAAAATGGAACAATAGTTCTCCTTTAGTGATTTCCTAGTACCTTTAAAATCAAATATAAACACTTCTTTGTTTGGCATTTAAATTCCTTTACAGCCTCAGGTTAATCACACTCACTGTACAGTCCAGCACATCTGGCCTTTTTTCCAAATCCATCTTTCACCTCCTTGACTTTTCACTAATTGCTCCCCATCCCTAGAATTTATTTTCTCTTTGTGTCCATCTCTCAGAATCTTTAGTTTCCTTCAAGGCTTATCTTGGGCACTTCCTTCTACAATGAAGCAATTTCTGTTTTCTTCAACTGATTGTTTCTCTACTCCCCACTTTTGATCTATTTTGTATGTCCCTAAACATACTGAAAATAAAGACAGAGGAGAGTTTTTTTGCTCACTGACTTCTTCATGAGAAGTGAAAATTTTCTTACCCTTCAACAAATACAGGCAACAATTTAGAAAAGTTGATAAATATCAAAATAGCCCTACCTCTATAACTATTGGTTTGTCCTCCAGTGGAGAAATTTGTCACTTTCCTGAAAATTTCTTTTTCCACACCATTAACCAAGTGCCAGGAAGAATAAATTTAATTTCTTTCTTTATATATGTCCTAGCATATTGTACTAAAATTAGAATAAACTGAAATGAGTGATTTTGCTGCATAGCAAATATATTCTTTCAACTATTTTTGTTGTCAGTTATTATATTTATAGGTTAAATACTTTTTCTTTATAAATAATACTTTGATTTCAATAAAAATTTTACTTTAAAGTTAGGTAAATAGACATGACATGCAAAACATATAGTGTTTTTGAATTGTCACTATTAGAACTTTATTTTGCTATCCTTTTCATATGTCTTCAGGGAATGGAAGTGAAAAATTCCATTTGTTTCTGATTTTACTTTAAATATAGGTAAAAAGTTTTTTTTCATTTTAACATTCTTTCAGGAAATACTGAGTATGGACTGTATGTACAAATCTATCTATTTATCTATCCTATCTATCTATCATATTAGGAATACAAAGTAGAATAAGACCCAATTCTGTCTTTTTACAGAACTTACAATATAGTAAGGGATATTATATATGCAATTCAACTAACAATTAAATTCATACTTTGTACAAAGAAGAATACTCAGTATTCAGATGTGTTTTTGATCTCATTAGGTGATAGAATAATGGACTTGAAGTCAGGAAGATTTGGGTTCATAATCTATATCTTCATCTCTGTTCCCTTGTCTGCACTTTGACCCTTTCCTCCAGTTGCCTCTAGGTAGTTTGACTTTCAGTTTCAATATATCTAAAATAAGTTAATCATCCTCCCCAAAATACATAACCTATTTAATTTTCCTATTTTTCTCAATCATAGCATCATTTGTATAAGGTCAAAACATTAGCATCATCTTTCTTTCTTCTCCTCATCCACAACTAACAAAATTATCAAGCGTTTTTGATTCTTCTCTCAAAATGACAGTTAAATTATATTCCTTCTTTGTTTTATTTACTCTCATATAGATCCTTAATACCTAACCACTGCATTAAGGCAAAACTCTAGCAGTGGATCTTCCTGACTACAGTATCTATCCCATATTTTGTAGTATATCAAACCACAATCAAACTCATCTTCCCAAAATACTCCTTTTAACCTGATTCACCTCTTACTTATTTTTTCATTTTTTAAATTATATGCTTAGTCATCAATACCATCAAAAAATTTAAGTAAATACGAAAAATGTGTAAAATCACAAACTCCACATTGTTTACAACTAATATAAACATCCTTTGCTTTTGCATTCCCTTTGGATTTGTTTTGTTTTGATATTTTTCACCTCTGGATTTTATGGCTATTATTATTTTAGTGTAAACATGGTATGTGTTATTCTTATTCCCTTTTATTCTCTTTTCAACTCTTTATACATTTCCCTTTTGTCTTTATATTTCCAATATTTATCATTTCTAATATTATAATTCATTACATTCAAATAGTAAAAGTTATTCATCCATTTCTCCGAATCGTTACATTTATGTTCTTCATAATTATTTTGTCATTATAAACTAAGCTTTCATGAATATCTTCATACATACCTACCTTTTTTACTCTCTTAATAATGCCCTCAGCGTTTTATCCTAGTAAAAGGAGCCCTGGATTAATGACCTTGAGCAGCTTTACAACTCTTAATATGTATTTCCATGTTTTTGAAAAAAACAATTCACAGCTGCTCTAACATTGTAATGTTAGGCCATTTTCTCTATGTTCCTATCAGTATTTAATAGTATCTGATCAACTTAATCAGTCTGGTTCTCAGTTAATATATATTATCAGGACCATATTGGCTAGATTGGTTTTCAGGCAGCATACACAATCTGTAGCCAGTACCATACTCTTTCCAAAACAACGTCTTTCCAGCTTGATTATACCCAGTGGAACTTTTGTTCCAAAGACAAAATTCCTCAGGGATGCAAAGTTACCTACATAGTATGGTGAGTGTTAAATTAAGTTTGCAGAATATTTATGGTCCTAACCATTGTTCTCCCACCAGAGACTTTGTCTAGATTATGTGTTTGCTCAGACTTAAATCCATTGCTAGCCTCATACAGATATGTGGGGGATCTCCAGAAAGCTATCATATTTAACTTATCAAATTTTTTATTCATCTCCTTAATTTCTTTCCTATTTATTATTTGGTTAGATTTATCTAGTTCTGATAGGGGAAATTTAAAGTCTCCAACTATTATAATTTTATTTATTTTGCTCTGCATCTCATTTTGTTATTTCTTTAAAAATCTGGATGACATAACTCTTGGTGCATACTGATCCAATATTGATGGGGCTTCATTTTCCAGAATACCCCACCACATAATATAGTTACCCTGATCATCCCTTCGAATTATATACATTTTAGCCCCTACCTCTCTGGATCAGCTGAGACATAGTATAATCTGCTCCAATTCCTCACCTCCATTTTATATATGTCTCTTATTTTCTTTCTTTTTTTTCTCTCTCATTTTCATTGTCTTATAAACAACACATTGTCACACTGTAGTTTTTGTTTGTTCCTGCTATCCATTTTCCTCTAGTGGGTAAAATCATCCCATTTATACTCAATGTCAGTTACTAGCAGCAGTGCATTCCATCTATTCTATTCTTTCTCACTGTTTATCCCCCTCTTACTTTCTGCCATGTCCCTCTTCAGATGTCCAATTTCCTTTGACCAGCACCTCTCCAATTTATACCCTTTCCTAAAACCTGCCCTTATCCTCTCCTTTGTCCTCCTATTCTTCCTTTCCTCTCTTTTCTTATCCCCTTGCCCTCTCATCTCTTAACCTACCCTTCCTTCCCTTAATCCTTCAGTCTCTCCTTTATCCTATGCTCCTTCTCTACTACTTATCTGTATGTTCAGAATATTTTTAACTTTCTAATTGTATATGTTTTCTCCCAGATCTGATGAGAGTAGGGTTCTAGTAGTTCTAGCCCTCTGCCTCTTCCTCCCCTTCTCCTTCCCAGTTCTTCCACTCATTCCTCCTCCATATGAGAAAGCCATTCCTCCCTATTTCCTCATCCTACTCTATTCTACTACCATTTCAAGTCATTCCATTACATTCACCTTAACCTCAGGTCTTCTATCCATACACACTCCTTCAAAATACCTAGGCAATGATGCCATTCTCAAGGGCAATAGATGACATTTTTCCATATAGGAATCAAACAATTTGACCTTTTGAGTTGCATATAATTAGGCTTTAATCATTACTTTTCTTTGTTTCTTTAAGATAAAATTTTCCCTTAAGTTTCTCCCCCTTCCCCAGGAATAGCTAAAACTACTTTAGTTCATTAAACGTCTCTCCTTTTCCTTTGCATTAAATGCAAAAGGAAGAATTGCATACCCCAATAAGAGTTACATCTCCACAAAACTCTCACAAGATAAAAAGAAACTGAGCTGCTATTGCTGTTCATTGTCCTTGAGTCAGAAGCCTCCTGTATTTTTTCCTAGGCTTGTAACCGGGATTTTTAGATAAAGTGATTTAACAACATTATTGCCAACCTGACTTTTAATTGAAACAAACCAAATACTTCATCTGGGAAAGCCACAGAGATCCATTTCACAAAATATTTTTTGGGTAGTTTGGCTGTTGCACTGAGTTTGAACTGCCTTTTAATGGAAAAAGTACATTCCAGGCATGTGAAAGAGCCAATACAAAGACAGAGAGAGGAGATGGGTGTCATATATGAAAGAGAGAGAAGAGCATTTTGGCTGCATTCTAAAGGGTTGGTGGGATTATTGTCTGGTGGGGTTGGAAAGATAACTCATGGCCAGGTTGTGTAGGATTTCAAAATCTAAACTGTATTTTAACTTCAAAACATCAGGTAGCCACTGAAGTTGATTGACTTGGGGTTGGGGTCACATGGTCCCATCTGCACTGTAAGGTTTAATTAATTATAAAAGTAGTTATATAGAATAACTAGAATATAGAGATATAAATACAAGAGAAAGTGTTCTTTCCTTGCCCCTTTTATGCACACCCAGGGAAAAACCACAGTGGTCACTTTAAGGAAGAACAACATGCTGTAAAAATGGTTAATGGATTCTGGCCACTCTCTGGAAACTGACTTTTCAATACTATCAGCTAGTAATTTTTGTTAAACTTAACTTTGACAAGGATGGTTCAAATTTAGGAAAACCATCCACATACTTGACTATATTAACAAGCTAACAAAAATCACCTGATTATCTCAATAGATGCTGAAAAAGCCTTTGACAAAATACACCATCCATTCCTATTGAAAACACTAGAAAGTATAGGAATAGAAGGACATTTCCTAAAAATAATAAATGGTATATATCTAAAACCATCAACAAGCATCATGTGCAATGGAGATAAATTAGAAGCCTTTCCAATAAGATCAGGTGAGAAACAAGGATGCCCATTATCACCTATATTATTTAATATTGTACTGGAAACACTAGTAGTAGCTATTAAAAAAAGAAAAAGAAATTGAAGGTATTAAAATAGGCAATGAAGAGACTAAGATATCACTCTTTGCAGATGATATGATGATCTACTTAAAAAATCCTAGAGAATCAGCTAAAAAGCTAGTAAAAATAATAATTTTAGCAAACTTGCAGGATACAAAATAAATGCACATAAATAATCAGCATTTCTATATATTTCCAACACATCAAAGCAGCAAGAGCTAGAAAGAGAAATTCTATTTAAAATCACCCTAGACCAGTGATGGGCATACTACAGCCTGAGGGCCAGATGCGGGCCCCCTGAAATGCTCTATCTGGCTGCATGACATTACTTCCCTTGATATGCTTGATCTTTCGGTTTTTTGTTTTGTTTTGTTTTGTTTTATTAAATATTTTATTTTTTAGAAAAAATTTCCATGGTTCCTTGATTCATGTTTTTACTTTCCCCTTAACCCCCAACCTGCTCTCCCCTCCCCCATAGCCAACGTGCATTTACACTGGTTTTAACATGTGTCATATATCAAGACTTGTTTCCAAATTGTTGATAGTTGCATTGGTGTGGTAGTTTTGAGTCTACATCCCCAACCATGTCCGCCTCAACCCATGTGTTCAAGCAGTTGTTTTTCTTCTGTTTCCCTCTCCTGTAGTTCTTCCTCTGAATGTAGGTATTATTCTTTTCCATAAATCCCTCAGAATTGTCCTGGGTCATTGCACTGCTACTAATACAGAAGTCCATTACATTCCATGTTACCACAGTGTGTCAGTCTCTGTGTACAATGTTCTTCTAGCTCTGCTCCTTTCACTCTGCATCAATTCCTAGAGGTCATTCCAATTCACATGGAATTCCTCCAATTTATTATTCCTTTGAGCACAATAGTATTCCATCACCAGCATATACTATAATTTGTTCAGCCATTCCCAAATTGAAGGGCCTACCCTCATTTTCCAGCTTTTTGCCATCACAAAAAGTGTGGCTATAAATATTTTTGTACAAGTCTGTTTATCTGTGTACAAACCCAACAATGGTATGGCTGAATCAAAAGGCAGGCAGTCTTTTAGAGCTCTTTGAGACTAGTTCCAAATTGCCATTCAGAATGGTTGGATCAGTTCACAACTCCACCAGCAATGCATTAATGTTCCAATTTTGCCATATCCCCTCCAACATCCATTACTCTCCCCTGCTATCATTTTAGCCAATCTGCTAGGTGTAAGGTGATACCTCAGAGATGTTTTGATTTGCATTTCTAGAGATTTAGAACACTTTCTCATGTGCTTATTGATACTTTTGATTTCTTTATCTGAAAATTGCCTAGTCATGTGTCTTGCCCATTTATCAATTGGGGAATGGCTTGATTTTTTAATACAATTGATTTAACTCCTTCTATATTTGAGTAATTAGACCTGTGTCATACTTTTTTGTTATATATAGATTTATATAAGATTTTTTCCCAATTTGTTGTTTCCCTTCTTATTTTGGTTGCATTGTTTTTGTTTGTACAAAAGTTTTTTAATTTAATGTAATCAAAATCATTTATTTTATATTTTGTAATTTTTCTCTAACTCTTGCTTGGTTTTAAAATCTTTCCTTTCCCAGAAATCTGACAAGTATACTATTCTATGTTCATTTAATTTACTTATAGTTTCCTTCTTTATATTCAAATCATTCACCCATTCTGAATTTATCTTGGTGTAGGGTGTGAGATGTTGATCTAAACCGAATCTCTCCCATATTGTTTTCCAAATTTCCCAGCAGTTTTTCTCAAATAGTGGATTTTTGTCCCAAAAGGTGGGCTCTTTGGGTTTATCATACACAGTCTTGCTGGCATCACTTACTCCTTCTATTCCACTGATCCTTCCTTCTGTCTCTTAGCCAGTACCATATTGTTTTGATGACTGCTGTATAATTTAATATATAATTTAATATAATAATATAATTTAATATCTCTTCATGGTTTTTTTTCATTATTTCCCCTGATATTCTTGATCTTTTGTTCTTCCAAATGAACTTTGTTATAGTTTTTTCTAATTCAATAAAGAAGTTTTTTGGTAGTTTGATGGATATGGCACTAAATAAGTAAATTAATTTGGGTAGAATGGTCATTTTTATTGTGTTAGCTCGTCCTACCCATGAGCAATCAATGTTTTTCCAATTGTTTAGATCTAGTTTTAATTGTTTGGAAAGTGTTTTGTAGTTATGTTTATATAATTCCTGTGTTTGTTTTGGTAGATAGATTCCTAAGTATTTTATATTGTCTAGGGTGATTTTAAATGGTGTTTCTTGTGGTGCAAAGAGTGGGCATAACAGCCATGCAGGATTTGCTGCAGAGTTCTTCTGTCAGTTGATAAAGGGTTTTAGAATCTTGGGAAAGTCAGTTGGCGCTGGGAACTTGTGGAGAGGATTAGGGTCTATCTGAACTCTTTCTTTGGTTTGAAACCTGGCCTATATTTTGCAGCTTTTCCTTTAAAATTGTTAGTTTAGCTAATTCCTTTGACTCTCCCTAGCCTACCTTATTCCCACCTTCATTTTCCCTACCTGAATGTCTGAGATGTTTTGAGAGGAGAGTAGATCTGAGTGTTAGTTTCAAATATTGATAGTTTAGTCAAATAAGGTTTACTCTTGTTACAAACTTATCTATTGAATCATTGTATCCAACTTTCCTACCACTTTTTGCTACAAACCCTTGCAGGGCTGAGTAGGCTGGTTCCTACTCAATCTCACATTCCTGTCTCCCTTCCCCCACCTCAAGCTTTCTCTAGGCGGCTGTTAGATTTACCTAATATCCTCTATCCTTTCCAATCAACCCTAGAAAACAATGAACCCCATTTAACTTTAATCAAAACCCTTTGGCTACTTCCTTAGTTGATTAATAAGAGAGGGAGGAGGAGAGAGAAAAATAACATTCTCTCTGGTGTTTTAGGGAAGCTGAAGGTATCCATTTTGGAGGAAGTGTAATTTCAATACTTCCTCTAGTCCCTTTCTTAGTGAACCTGTGAAACTGACTAGAACTCTCTAGTCAGTTTCAAGCCATTCTTGGCTGGCTCTAACCTTGCTCTGTAAAAGTGTCCCTTTTAATTGAATGGCTCAGTCTGTTTCCTTTCAGTGTTTTGTCTCTAACCTGAGCATCCAGTCTGTGTTTCCATGCTGCTGTTACCTGCCTTAGATTAACTCATCCTCTCCTTTGCACCTCTTTATACCTCAGTGTTTATATTCCCTAAATTCGGACATTCCTTTACTAATTCTACCATCTCAATTTACCACCTCTACCATTATACCTTCCTTATTCACTTTACTGCCTTAGGGATTCACAAACCCTATCCACAGTGCCTATCCTCAATTCTAAACATACCTCTGCCTTAATTTCTCTACTACCTATAGCCTAATCCCCTTATTACCTCCCTGCAATATTCCCTTATTACATCCTGATATTCCCCTATTACATCCTCTTTCTACCTCTTGCTGCTGTGATGTGTTGGAAATATATAGAAATACTAATGATTTATGTGCATTTATTTTATATCCTGCAATGTTGCTAAAGTTGTTGATTATTTCTACTAGCTTTTTAGTTGATTCTCTAGGACTTTTTAAGTAGACCATCATATCATCTGCAAAGAGTGATAGCTTAGTCTCCTCATTGCCTATTTTGATACCTTCAATTTCTTTTTCTTCTCTAATTGCTACTGCTAGTGTTTCTAGTACAATGTTAAATAATAGAGGTGATAATGGGCATCCTTGTTTCACACCTGATCTTATTGGAAAGGCTTTTAATTTATCCCCATTGCATATAATGCTTGTTGATGATTTTAAATGTATACTATTTATTATTTTTAGGAAAGGACCTTCTATTCCTATACTTTCTAGTGTTTTCAATAGGAACGAGTGCTGTATTTTGTCAAAGGCTTTTTCAGCATCTATTGAGATAATCATGTGATTTTTGTTTGTTAGCTTGTTGATATTGTCAATTATGTAGATGGTTTTCCTAATGTTGAACCATCCTTGCATTCCTGGTATAAATCCCATCTGATCATGTTGAATAACCCACTTGATCACTTGCTGGAGTCTTTTTGCTAGTATTCTATTTAAGATTTTTACATCTATGTTCATTAAGGAGATTGGTCTGTAGTTTTCTTTCTCTGTTTTTGATCTATCTGGCTTTGGAATCAGTACCATATTTGTGTCATAAAAGAAATTTGGTAAGCCTTCTTCTTTGCTTATTATATCAAACAATTTGTATAGTATTGAGATTAATTGTTCTTTGAATGTTTGATAGAATTCACTTGTGAATCCATCAGGCCCTGGCGATTTTTTCTTAGGGAGTTCTTTGATGGCCTGTTCAACTTCTTTTTCTGATATTGGATTATTTAAGTATTCTATTTCTTCTGCTGTTAATCTAGGCAATTTATATTTTTGCAAATATTTGTCCATATCACCTAGATTCCTAAATTTATTGCCATATAATTGGGCAAAATAGCTTTTAATGATTGTCTTAATTTCCTCTTCATTAGAGGTGAGGTCTCCCTTTTCATCTTTGATACTATTAATTTGGTTTTCTTCTTTCCTTTTTTTAATTAGATTAACCAGTACTTTATCTATTTTATCTGTTCTTTCAAAATACCAGCTTCTAATCTTATTTATTAATTCAATAGTTCTTTTACTTTTGATTTTAATAATTTCTCCTTTGATTTTTAGTATTTTTAATTTAGTTTTCATTTGAGGATTTTTAATTTGTTCATTTTCTAGTTTTTTAAGTTACATACCCAATTCATTAACCTCTGCCCTCCCTAATTTGTTAATATATACAGACAGTGATATAAATTTTCCCCTTAGAACTGTTTTGGCTGTATTCCATAGGTTTGGGTAAGATGTCTCATCATTGTCATTGTATTCAGTGAAATTATTAATTGTTTCTATTATTTGTTGTTTCACTAAATTGTTTTGGAGAATCATATTATTTAATTTCCAGTTAGTTTTTGGTTTGCCTCTCCATGTATTCTTACTTATAACTATTTTTATTGCATTATTATCTGAGAAGGTTACATTTATTATTTCTGCCTTTTTGCATTTGTTTGCCATGTTTCTGTGCCCTATTACATGGTCTATCTTTGTGAATGTTCCATGTGCTGCTGAAAAGAAGATGTATTCCTTTTTTTCCTTACTTATTTTTCTCTATATATCTATTAACTCTTAATTTTTCTAGGGTTTCATTCACCTCTCTTATCTCTTTCTTATTTATTTTTGGTTTGATTTATCTAGATCTGATAGGGGAAGGTTGAGGTTCCCCACTAGTATGGTTTTGTTATCTATTTCCTCCTTGAGCTCCACTAGCTTCTCCTTTAGAAATTTGGAAGCTATTCAGTTTGGTGCATACATATTGAGTACTGATATTTATTTCTTCATTGTTTATACTGCCTTTTATTAGAATGTATTCACGCAGCTCTCCCCACCAAGCCCTCTCCCTCCCTATTATTGCTTCCCTCCCCACCAGTCTGTTTGTTACCCTTCTACTTCTACTTCTCTATAGGGCATGAATCAATTATCTTCCCCTATTGATCTGATTGTTTTTCTCTAAGTTTATTTCAGTGCACTTAAGTATTGAATATCTCCTCTCTCTAACCCATGGGTCGATAACCTTTTTGGCCGTGAGAGACATAAAAGCCACATTTTTTAAAATATAATTTCATGAGAGCCATACAGTGCTCACAGTGTGAGCTCCTGTAACAACACCTGAAAAAAAAATTGACTTTATGGCTCTTGCAGAAAGAGCCATATATTGCCAACCTCTGCTCTAACCTCTATACCCTTACAGTGTATTGTTATTTTTCCCTGTTGGTCCCGTGTGCTTCTTTATGGAATATAAATTTATTCCTTTTTGTTTGTTTTCCTATATTTCTTATTATTATCTTCTTGACCCCCCAGTTTTGTATATATTTATACCTACCTACATACTTATATACATACATATATGCACACATATATTTATATATCGCTTAACATTTCATCCTATACAGTTTGTCCCTATTCCCTCTATGTAAACTTCTTCTAGTTACCCTGTTGGTAATAAAATTTTTAATATTTGCCAATAAATTTTTTTCTTCTTGGGATATGAATTGATTGAACTCGTTGTGTCCCTTAAAGAAAAGAATTTTTTTTCTCCTCCCCCCATTCTCTGAATTACCTTATGTTGATTATCTTGAGTTGTGGGTTTGGGCAGCAAACTCTCTGTTTAAGTCCAGTTTTTTCTTGATGAATGTTTGGAAGTCCTTGATTTTATTGAATGACCATACTTTCTCCTACAGTATTATAGTTAGTCTTGCTGGATAGTTGATTCTTGATTGTAGACCCAGTTCTCTTGCTTTCCGGAATATTGTGTTCCATGCCTTCTAGTCCTTCAATGTAGATGCAGCCAAATCCTGTGTTATCCGAACTGTGGTTCCCTGATACCCGAATGACTTCTTTTTAGCAGCTTGTAATATTTTTTCCTTGGTCTGGAAGTTTTTGAATTTGGCTATAATATTCCTGGAAGTTGTCAGTTGTGGATTAAATGTAGGAGGTGATCTGTGGAGTCTGTTGATTTCCACTTTTCCCTCTTGTTCAAGAATTTCTGGGCAATTTTCTCTGATAATTTCTTGTAAAATGCTATGTAACCGTTTTCTTTTGTCATGATGTTCTGGTAAACCAATAATTCTGGTTGTCTCTTCTGGCTCTGTTCTCCAGATCTGTGGCTGAATCAATGAGGTGTTTCATATTCTCCTCAAATTTTTCATTTTTTAAATTTTGTTTAATATATTCTTGATGCCTTGTGAAGTCATTTGCTTCTATTTGTTGAGTTCTGTTTTTTAAAGACTGAGTTTCATACCTGGCTTTTTGATCATCCTCTTTGTGGTCTGATTTTCTTTGTAGATCATCTTTTGCCTTCTTTGCTTCATTTTCAAGCTGGCCAATTCTGGCTTTTAAGACTTTATTTTCTTGTTTTAGTTCATGTATTTCCTTTGTCAAATTGTCTTCAGCCTCTCTTGATTGCTTTTTTGAGTTCCTGAAGTTCTTGAGTTAATTGAGTTTTTTTTAAACCCTTGTACTTTGGTGTATTGTCTCATAGGTGGAAGATTGGTAAGGGTGGGCAATGGGGGTCAAGTGACTTGCCCAGGGTCACACAGCTGGGAAGTGGCTGAGGCCGGGTTTGAACCTAGGACCTTCTGTCTCTAGGCCTGACTCTCACTCCACTGAGCTACCCAGCTGTTCCTGAGTTAATTGAGTTTTAAATTCTTGAGTTAACTAAATTTTGAGATCTTCCAAAGTCTGTGTCCAGTTTGCTGGAACTACTTCCTCTTCTTCTATTTCTGTTTCATTTGTTCTGTTTTCACATCCTTGAAAGAAGCTGTCAATTGTCATTTCTTTTCTACTCATGTTTTTTTCCTTTCCTTGTTCTGCTAGTTTGAGCAGATGTATATAATGATCTTTGATGTAAGATCTTCCCTAGCTGGAAATGGAGGTTTGTAGTTACTTTCTCTGTCCTCTGAAGGCTTCTTGTCTGTCCAATTGTTGGGATTAATCCTCTGTTGAGTGGATTAATCTTACTGCTTTATCTGCCCTGAGGATAAAACCTCCAGGGGAGGGGAAAACAGATAAAAAAATGTGGGGGAACAAGAAGGAAAGTTTTTGCTGAACTGAGTTCTCCCACAGTGGGGTCCCCCTGCGATGTCCACTGTGTTTGATCTAGTTTTCTTTCCTCTTGAAGCCCTGCTTTCTCTATCTCAATATGAGGAAGCCAAGCTGTCTGTGCTCTGGGGTTTGGCTCTCTCTAAGCCACCATCTTCTGGGCGTTTTTGCTGTGTTTTTCTCGTTTTGTCCTCCAGTCGCCTCTCCAGTGCCTGTGTTTAACTCCCTGATTCCTGTGCCAGCAAGGCCCTCTCTTCCAACCGGTGTACCCACCGGCCCTGAGATTTCCCAGGGCGCTGGAGACTCCACACAGAAAGTGGCAAAGATGTCCTGGCATCCTGGGATTCCCTTCTATGCACTCAGACCCGAAAGTTCAAGAATTGAAGCCTTTTTCTTGGCATACCTCTTCAGTTATGCTGCAGTAGGGTTCCCCCTGCTCTGTCCTGTTATTAGATTTGGTCCTCTTTTTCTCAAAGCGCATTGTTTTCTATCTCGGTGTGTAAGGGTGAGGAGGTTTTAAGATTTGCTCCCTCTAAGCCTCCATCTTCCCAGAAAAAAACCCTGCTTCTATAATTTCTAATGGTCACAAAAAGTCAGTTAGAAGTCTTAGAATCTTCAGAAAGTCAGTTAGAACTTGAAGCTATAAATAGAGGTAAAGTTCCAACTAACAGGCTTTTGCCTTCTGGCTTTTGCTGTGGCTGGAGGCTTTTGCTTTGGCTTAGCCTGTTGGCTTTGGCCTTTTGGCTTGGCTTTGGCCTAATTGCTTCAGCCTTGGTCTGTGCTTATTTTGTCTTAGGGAAATTTAGACCTATCTCATTTCTCTGGACCTCTCCCTGATCTCTCCATCTGCATCCCTTCCCTTCCCCAGAATTTCCTTTGGTCCCCGGGTGGAAGGGAGGGGTTGGTGATTAGACATTGTGGGTTTATTTTCTATAGGCAAGTAGGGTATCCTCAAATAAGTTACTCCTAGTTTTAGTGATTTGATTAGGACTTTACTTAAAAGGAAATCAAATATTCCTGACTGGGAGAGCAGGCTCTCTCAGTCTAAACCTCTCTGCAACCCATCTGCCACCATCATCACTCTCCCTAGCAGCAGTTAGAAAACCCTGAACCTCTTTCCCTCTGATTAACCTGAGATTAAAAAATCCCCTTGTTACTTACTCAATGTCTCTGGTGAATCATTATATCGAAGATTAAGGCAAGGGCTAAATAGAGAAGGAATCTTTTTTTTTTTTAAATTTCTTGAGGGGAACTGCAGGCATCCATCTTGGGAGGAAGTACTTCCTGCAGCTTTCAGTTTGACTGGCAGGGAGGAGCCCTTTCGACTCCTCCCTGAGGGACTTTAGAAATTAACAAGAGAAAATCCTCCACCCAAACCTAAACATTTCTGACTGGCCCAATCTCCTTTACATAATAAGGATACCTTCTCTGCTTGAAGGGTCCAGCCTCTTTCCCCTGTATCCTCTGTGAATAAACCTGTTTAAGCTGCCCTCTCCTACATACCCCATTTCCCTTATCTCCTATGTACCTTCCCTTACCTTCATTCCTCCCCCAATCAGCTTATAATCATTTATATCCCCATTATCCTTCCTCACACCCAAATTGCCTCAAGACCCACTCAGATTACCTTACTACTTTTTATAACATTAATTGGTGAGCAGAGTTAGCAAACTACCGAAAATCTATCTGATCCAACCAAAATGAAGTTAGCTAGGGTAACATTTATCCTATCTAGCATCTCAATTATTTCTTGGTCCCTAATGCAGAATATGGTGGATTTTTGGTTTATAAGGGTCCCTAATTTCATGCAACAATTACTGAACATCTATGATTATTATAAATGGTGTGCTCTGACCCTGGCTGAATGTATTTGCTTCATCCCAACAGCCATAACCATAATCCTAACAATCTGGCAATTCCTTATAGTCTCGAAAAATGTTTTCTCTCACCTGTGGCAATGGTTTAACTCAATTACTTCAGAAAAGAAAGATACTGATTCTGGGGAACTAGTAGATAATATCAAACTACTATTCCAAGTACTAAAACAGATAAGGCAAAGAAAGGAACTGGACTTCTCCAACTAGAGATACCTGGGAAATAATACCTCTGACAAATCAAAGCCAAGCCAAAAGGTCGAAGCCAACAGACTAAGCCAAAGCAAAAGTCTCTAGCCATAGAGAAAGCCAGAAGGCAAAAGCCCTGTCACTTGGAACTTCACCTTTATTTATAGCTTCAAGTTCTAACTGACTTTCTGAAGATTCTAGGACTTCTCACTGACTTTTTGTGACCTTTAGAAATTACAGAAGCAAAAAGTTTCTGTTAGCCACCTCACATTACAATAGTATGTAAAAGGGAGTTCAGCCTGAAGTGGTAGAGATGTGATCAGAGGTGAGGCAACAGAGTACAGAGGAAGCAAGAAAGTGGCACAATTTAATGTTTCTGGGCAAGAAAAGGTGAAATGTTACCTATCAGACCTAGGGAACCCAGGATGCAAGCTAATAGAGGTGACTGATGTTGATAATGGTGGCACTGATAAGTAACATCAGCTCATATTAACCTTACAGCAGCCCTTAAGATAAATATTATAGTTATTATTTTTATTTTACAGATGAGGAAATAGAGGCTGAGAGAAGTTAAATTGAATTACACATGGTTACAAAATTGAAGTTAAAAAAAAAAAGATACAGTCTTCAAGGGAGAGAGTAAAGAATGGAACATCACAATGTTGAGAATATGTATTATGTAATTGTAGTTGTTCTCCACACCCTCTCTATATGTATCCATGGAGAGGGTGGGGAGAACAATCACAAGGAACAACAATAACAAAGAAAAATATCAATTGAAGAGTCATGACTGGAATATTTTGAAATCCAGAGAAGACAGTTTTACAATGAAGGGGGTCAGATCTGAATCCTTCAAATATGTCATTTTTTTTAGCAACAAGAACTTAGAATGAATATTTCAAGTGCTGATTAGATAAGTAAGCACCTTGAGAGTAGAGATTGTTTGATTGATATCTATATATCTATATATCTACATATATATTTTTAATTTTTGATTCCCAAAGCCAAGTATGGAGCCTAATTCATAGATAACACTCAATAAATTCTTGTCGATTGCTTGCTTGACAGAATATATAAAATTCAAATATTTTGAGCATCTTATGATATTAGATTATCTTTTCAGATATGAATTATAAGTATGCCTTTGAATATTTAATTTTTTCTAATTTCCATTATACTGTAAAAATATAGTTTGGGGAGTTATTTATATTATTTAGTCTAGCCACATATGTATATGAAAGAAACTTTTTAGAAGACAAAATAAAACTGTGCCTGTGGTCCCCACTAGAATATTTCAATAACACTCATCATACATGGATAACATTTTTATCTAAAGCTTATTTATATTGAAAGCTTATTTATAAACCATTATATCTTTTCCATTATGAGATGTTTTTGTTCATATATTTGATTGGTACACATTAAAATAGAATGGTCTCCACCTTAGCTTTTGTTCTCATTGTCCTTTTATTATCTGACTAGCACAAATAAATGATTGAACCGTATGTTTACATGTTATAATAACCATATTTTTCCATTCCTTTATTTTCATCACAAGAAATTCAGGCCAGTGATGGGCAAACTACGGCCCGTGGGCCAGATGTGGCCCCCTGAAATGTTCTATCCTGTTACCCAACATTATTCCTAATCTAATGAATACAATGAGTAGAATATAATACAGTGAAACTTCAGAAGAGTTCCCTTACAAACGGACTTACAGATGAGCATTTCCTTTCCTTTGGCTCCTTTAAAAAGTTTGCCCTGGGGGCAGCTGGGTAGCTCAGTGGATTGAGAGCCAGGCCTAGAGATGGGAGGTCCTAGGTTCAAATCCGGCCTCAGACACTTCCCAGCTGTGTGACCCTGGGCAAGTCACTTGACCCCCATTGCCTACCCTTACTACTCTTCTGCCTTGGAGCCAATACACTGTATTGACTCCAAGACAGAAGGTAAGGGTTTAAAAAAAAAAAAAGTTTGCCCATCACTGCTTTAGTCACTAGAAAAAATTATCTTGGTAAATATTGAATCATAATGAGAGTGACCCTTCTTCTTTATTAAAGATTCTGTATGCTCCCTTAATTCTAGAATGTCACAGAAGACCACGATTTTCAAGGAGTTTAAGGGATAAAAAATATTTCAGACCAGCCTCATTCTATAAGGATCATCCTAAAATGAAGTTTCTCCTAATTTATTCTCTGAGCTGCATGTCATTTAAATTGTCTAACAGAAAAATATTCTATTCATCATGATGTGAATAAAACACTGAATTTGTAATGAGAGGAACTGGTTTTGAGTTTCAGCTACTTACTGGTGATGTAACCTGGTTTCCTCTTCTAAAAAATGGGGCTAATAAAAAATATACTATGTCCCATATTGGAGTGTAGTAATGAAACCACTATATTAAACTATTATTATTATCATTATGTCATTATCAATATTTGTTAAGCTCTTACTTTTATTATTAGTAGTAAAAAGCTTATATTATTAACTATCACCTACTTGTAAGATACTGAAAGGCTAATTGTATCAATCAGTATCATGTAAGATTACTTGTTTAATTTCTTTTAAAAATTATGTCACATAAAATATATATAATATTTGAGGTAATGCATAAATAGGAGTATGATATAATTTTAAAATATTTGAATCTAGAAATTATATAAAATAGTTTTGCCTTTAAATATTGAGATAAATAAGCATGTCATAAGTGATACTTTTCAAAAAAATTTTAAATTATGCTCTTATTCATTGCTGGATAAAAGTGCAATATTTCTAGGTTGTTTTCACTTTGCTATATTTATTATTAGAAAATAATACAGCCCGGTAAAATAGAAAAAATCCAGTAGTTTAATATTTTATTTTTAATGTGATTTTAAATGCCTTTTTATGATAGAAAGTAGGTAATTATGTAAAGTTTTATGTTGTTACTTGAAAATAAAACAATGGAATTTAGAGTATAAATTCATCAGTATTTTCAAAATTCATTAAAAATATGTAAAAACTATTACTTTTATCAATTTTCAACCAAGTGTGATTATTATTCAGGCTTTTATACATTTTTTATGACTCAATTTTCTATTTTTTTAGCTACTGATGCAAATGTGAAGAATGAAAGCCTTTCATCTGTGCAGCAGCTTGGTGTTAAAATGACTGTCAGGTATACTTTTTGAAACTCTCATGTGTATTTCTCAAATTTGTTTTATCTTCCTGGAGTATGTTTAATAATATTTAATTTACCAATTTACTATTTTGTATTTTATCTTTGATAAAATAAAGACTTATTTTTTAAAGATATTGGCAAGTCATTAAATTAGCTTTATAAACTAAAACTCTTCAACACTGTCCCAGAAACCAGTTGAAACATGTTTAAACTTGTATCACTGTTGCTTCTTTCCAAAAATTCCATTTTAAAATCAGCATATTGTAGCAAAGTTTTATATATTTTCTAAAATATAATCACTTCTAATTGTTATTCTTTGATGATGAGCACAGCAAGTGCCTTGAAAATAAATGTGCAAATTAAAATTTATGAATTGGAATTAATGTAGTTAGAATTTATACTTTTAAAGTTCTATTTCTGCTAAAGAATAAATAATAAATGTTAACCATTGACCTACTAGTCTAGAGTTGTGATTTTCCTGGCCCTCATAGAATCATTTCTGTAAAACCAGGATGATCCTATTCTTACCTTCATAGAGTCTACTTAGATAACTTATATGAAAACATTTTATTTTATTTGTATCTATGTGTGTGTATTTATTTTTATATATATGAAAAAAACATTTGTTTTATTGAATCATGTAACAATGGAAAATTTCTCTTAATTAAGTAAATTTTGTAATTTAATACTTAGTTACTAAATACTTAATTACTAGAAAATTAACTAAAATTTGATTAATTGATTAAAATTGATTAAGATAATTTTTACATTGTTTCATGATATTTTCCATTGTTACATGATTTTTTTACTTAATTGATTAATTTTTTGCTTAATTGATTAAGAGAATTTTTCTATGCTTATATACTTTTATTAATTTATCCTTTAATTTTTAGGATTTCTAAATTTAGTTTTAATCTAGGAATTTTTAATTTGTTCTCTTTTATTCTTTTAATTTGCTTTCCCAATTCATTTATCTCTGCCCTTCCTAATTTGCTAATATATGCACTCAAGGATATAAATTTCTCCCTGAGTACTGCTTTGGCTGCTTCCCATATATTTTGATAGGATGTCTAATTGTTGTCATTCTCTTCAATGAAATTATTAATTGTTTCTATGATTTGTTCTTTAACCGATTTTGGAGAATCATATTTAATTTCTAATTAATTTTTATTTGCCTCTTCATTGTACCCTTACTAATTATTATTTTTATTGCATTATGATCAGAAAAGATTGCATTTATTATTTCTTCTTTTTTGCACTTGTTTCCCATGTTTTTATGCCCTGTATGTTGTCAATCTTTGTGAATATACCATGTGCTGCTGAAAATGAGGTGTATTCCTATTTATCCCTATTTATTATTCTCGACATATCTATTAGCTCTAATTTTTCTAAGATTTCATTCACATCTCTTTCCTCTTTCTTATTTATTTTTTGATTTGATTCATCTAGATCTGATTGAGGAAAGTTGAGGTCTCCCACTAGTACAATTTTACTATATATTTCCTCTTTAAGCTCCAATATTTTCTCCTTTAGAAATTTGAATGCTATACCATTTGGTGCATACATATAGAGTACTGATATTCCCTCATTGTGTATACTGCCTTTTATCAGGATGTAATTACCTTCCCTATCTCTTTTAATCAGATCTATTTTTACTTTGGTTTTGTCAGACATCCTTCTTTTTCTCAGTTGAAGCCCAATAGATTTTTGCTCCAGTCTTTTACCTTTACCCTGTGTGTCTACCTTCCTCATGTTTGTTTCATGTAGACAACATATGGCCGGATTTTGGTTTCTAATTCAGTCTGCTCTTTGCTTCTGTTTTATGGGCGAGTTCATCCCATTCACTTTCAGAGTTAGATTATCACCCATGTATTCCCTAACATTTGATTTCCTCTCCTAGTTCTGACCTTTCTTCTTTCACTATTTCCTTTTACACCAGTGGTTTGCTTTTAATTAGTCCCTCTAATCCCCACTCTTATTTTACTTCGCTTTCTGTCCCCTCCCTTTTTATTCTCCTCTTATTTATTTTAGAGCAGGGGTCGGCAACCTTTTTGGCTGTGAGAGCCATAAACACCATATTTTTTAAAATGTAATTTCATGAGAGCCATACAGTGCTCACAGTGCAAGTTCCTGAAAAAAAATTGGCTTTATGGCTCCTGCAGAAAGAGCCATATTTGGCCCTCAAAAGAGCCAGATATGTCTCAAGAGCCATACGTTGCCAACTCCTGTTTTAGAGTCTATTAAATTCCCTCCCCCTCTCTTTCCCTCCCTATTTTTTCTCTCCCCCTCTCACTCCCTCCCCCTCATTTTTCCTTTTCAACTTCCCTGTAGGGTAGATGTTCTTCCCTCAGAATTGATTCCACTGAGAGTAAGATTTGAGTATTACCTATTAGCACTCTCTTCCTCCTTATAATAGTATTCTTCCCTTCCTCCTCCCATATACCTCTTTGTGTGGTATAGATTATCCTATTTTTCTTATTCCTTCAAGTTTTTCTTGGTACCATCTTCTATTCCCCTCTTTTTTTTTTTGCATATCATCTTAAACTACTTAGTACCCCAACCTCTACCTATGAATAATTCTTCTAATTACTATAGTAGAGAATACAATTTTTGAGAGTTACAATTAACATTTTCCCATATAGGAATATAAACAATTTGATCTTATTAAAGCCCTTAAAGAAAAAAATAAAAATAAGAAAAAATTTTTTCCTTCTATTTCTTATTTACCATTTCATGTTTCTCTTGATTTTTGTATTTCAATACCAAATTTTCTGTTTATTTCTGCTTTTTCTTTACAAATATTTGGAAATCTTCTATTTTGTTAAATGCCCTTAATTTCCCCCTGCAAGTACATAGTTAGTTTTGATAGGTAGGTGATCCTTGGTTGTAGACACAATTCTCTTGCCTTTCTTAATATCATATTCCAAGGCTTATGGTCCTTTAGGGTGGAGGCTGTCAGATCCTGTGTAATCCTGATTGGTGCCCCTTGATATTTGAATTTTCTTTTTCTGGGTTCTTGTAATATTTTCTCTTTAGCTTGGAAGCTCTTGAATTTGGCAGTTACATTCCTAGGTGTTGTCTTTTGAGAATTTAATGTATAGTTACTATGTTATTGGTATCTAAATTCTTCTCTTAGTTCAACATATTATGTGGTGTATAAATTTTTACAAATATTTCTATAGAATTTTTTAATGTATGTAATTATTATTTCTTTTGGTATTGTTGTATTCCATTTCATTCCTGTTCTTTGACTTGTTTATCCATTTCCCAAATGATGCATCTCTGATTTCCAGTTTTTCATTAGTATAAAATATACTGCTATAAATATTCTATGAATGGATTTTTTCCTTTCTCTTTGACTATAAATTTGCTTTTGATTTATCCACTTGGCAATAAACTCCTTGAAGGTAGGGATATTGCTTTTTCTCAATTTATAAGTTCAGAAGGTGTTGAATAAAACTTTGTTTTTATATTGTACGTGGGAATGTTGGTGCAAAGCTGTTCTCGAGTTAAGAATTTAGAATGAAGAAATTTTTTTAAAAATTAACTTTTGTTTTAATTCACTTAAATAGACTTTACCAAATTATTTACTTGTGCAAAGTGTCTCATTTTAAATGTTTGGTATATTTTACATAGATATGGTAAATTCCTTAATCTGCTGAAAGATAGTGCTGAAAATGATCTTACTTTGGTGTTAAAGCATGCTGAGAGATTCCTGAAGCAGCAGCAAGCAACAATAAAATCTCCACTTCGTATCCTTTCTGAATAAAATCTAACCCAAAGAGTCATTGCCATGATTTGTTTACTGGATAATTTTTTTTCAAAGTATCTTAATAAATATTATTGAAATATTACTTTAATGTATCCAAGCATTGTGACATTTATTTAGAATTTTTTAACTTTTTAAAAAATATTGTTCTTAATGAATTTATTTTTCATTAAAATATCAGTGATCCATAATTAGAATTTATTTATAGATTTATTCAAGGAAATATTTTTATTTTAGCAATTTCTGTCCTCCATGCCTTTTCAAGGGCAATTGCCCTCTTTTCCTTTCCTTCTTCTAATCTTGGTTTCCTTACCTTCTCCAATTTATATTTTCTTGGATTTTCTTCAAGACTAACCTCAAATCTAATTTCCTGCCTAAGGCTTTCTCCAATGCTTACTCACTAATTTCTTCCCCTCTGAAATCATCTTCCATCTACTCTGTATATATCTTTCATATATGTAGTTATTTACATGTTGTCTTCCCAATTTGAATGTAAGCTCCTTGAGGCCATGGACTATTTTTACCTCTCTTTCTATTCCCAGCACTTGGGCCAGTGCCTGGTACCTAATAAACACTTATTAATGCTTGTTGACTGACTCAGTAAAATCGGATGATTTTACCAAGTACTTACTTCTTTTTGTTTAGCCATATGTTACTGAACTTCTGGAAATAAAGAGGCTCAATTTTGTTACTTGGATAGAAAACTTGGTCATTATAGGGTAAAATAATTGTTTTAGAGCTTTACTGAAGTAATTTTTAAAAAACATTTAAATAATGTTGAAGTGAATGACTGCATTCCCACAAACTGAGCAACTTGATTTTGACTCAGTAGTAGCAACAGACTGTAATTTAGTATTGAAGAAAATATTATATGCTGAAATAGAAGATAATAGCTCCTTTTTTATTTTGATATTCCTTAGTTTTACTTTTCTACTTGTAAATGTATTCTGTCATAGGAAAAAATTATCTTGCATTTCCTGAAGAAGAAACTGAAAATAATCACTTGCATATACTAATATGATTAAACCCTTGTAATAAAGTTTTTGTACCTTTCTACATTATATCTGAAGAAAAGGTAATTATTATTATTTCTTAATAAAATTCGCAAGGCTGCCTACAGGGACGTTACCCTGGCCATGACTGGTTTGTGTCCTCTCTGTTCCTTATAATGCTGGGAGATAAAGAGAAAACACTAAAATTTCTGCAGAAGTTCTCCAGACTGCTAACTTCTGCATTTCTCTGGTTGCCCAGACTGCATATTTCTGTAAGTAATTTTTACTCAACTTCTAGTTTGAAATTTAAAATAAAAGATTACTTTAATGGAGATTCTGTGAATTGATTTTGGAGAAGATATAGTTCTTTCTGGAAAATGTTTTAACTATAGTTTGACTAAGCAATGCTATGTGTGTGTATCTGACATTTACTCAGATTGTTTCCTTTATATCCAAACGTAACTTACATTAGGTAAATTGATGGTAATGGATGAATTATTGAATTCAAAGCTGGCAGTAAAATAATTTTACTAGTAGTTTTAATGTTCATGTATAATAAAAAGAATAGTGACAAATTTTTATTATTATTTTATATCTTCATGATTACTATTAAAGCATAAGATTGTTAGAAAGTAGAAAATATAGAGAGAGTTAAAAAAGTAATTTTAAATATTTGGTGATTGCCATTTACTTTCTGATCACATTTTAATAAATTCTTTGTGTTAGTTGAGAATTATTTATGAGTTTTAATTTTTAAATCTTCATGATTTTTCTGTTGTTTTAGTTTGTCAAATTCTTGAACTCAAGGAAAATGAACTGTAATTTGTAATCAAACTAGAAAAATTCTGTAGCTGGCAAACTTTGCATTAAAGTATTTTATATCCTTCAGGTATTTTATATCTCTAAAATTTTGTTAGAATCATATGCCAAGCTTCATGAACCTTATTTTTGGTCACTTACTAGCTGCTTCTTTGTTTTTTGTTTTTTGTTTTTTGGAATGCCTACTTAGCCACTAGCTTTTTAGGCAGAAAGTCCAGGCAGTTCATTTAACTAATAATATAGAACAATTTTAAATGCATAAACACATAAAGTCCCTTCATTATATCAAGATAATACTATTCCATAGGTGCTTTCAACCTAGGAAAATTAATATTTGAATGCTCTTCATTTCTACATTTTAAAAATGACTTGAAAGCCAACCAAACTGATTTCTTCTAAGTTTAGGAGCTAAATGAACTCCTCTGTGTAAAGAAATTTAATGGCAGCCATGTTGGGTCAAGAGTGATAGTTACCTGCTTACAATGCAGAATGAACTGAGGTGGCATGAGCTTGGTGTGAGCCTGGAGAAATTGCCATATAAGGAACAGACATGAACTACTCTTGGTCTCAGTCTGGAGATATTGGGCAAAGGAGGAATAGGGTCTTAGGCAGAGCTAATTCTTATTACTCACAAACCAACTTCACCTATAGATTGTATAGTATCTGTATCCATCAACCTCAGTTTTCTGACTTATTACCAATAAGAAGATCTACACAAAGAAAGTCCATCAGCAGCACGGTCAAGCCTTGACTTAGGCCTGGGTAGGCTGTCAGCCATGCAAAGATCGTTGATTGATAATCATTATTTGAAGATCCAACAAATATCTATCAACTTAGATTAACATGAGAAATTCCATTTCCAACTTCTCATCTTCTACCCAGTTTCCCCTCTTCCCTAAACTCTAAAACAGTTAAATTATCTTCAAGAAACTAGCTTCACTTGCCTGTGATCCTCAAAGTTCCAATGAGAGGCTTCAGTTGTCAGAGGCCTGTGACAGCCAGGGATAGGGTTTTACTTTCATTATTTCCTTCAATCAAGATTTAAGGTTTAATTCACAGTCAGAACAAGTTGATTAACTAATTAGTCTTGATAGACCTAATACTCAGGTCTATTAGCTTGTCAGTGAAGGAAATATAGCCATCTCCATCAACTTTTTAGGGCTTCAGTTAAGAACAAGGGTTAGTTGTGTTCCCCAATCAGCTGATTCCTTTGGTTCAGATTGTTAACCCTGTTCAATTGTTTTGATATCTTGGGATTGGAGTGAGGAGATTCTACACATTCTCCTACAGTAACAACTATATTTGGGGTTGACCTTTTGGGATCACTACTCTATCTAGGTGGCCCATTAGGATCTTATATCCCCTAATTACTATTTCAACCATCTCTAATTAATTCCATCACAACTCCCAAGATTTTCATAACAACTGAAACATCTTTAAGAGAAGAAAAAGATAAATATACCTAATTATCTCTCACTAGACTAAAATGTGATTTTTCTAAACAATCTAAAGTAAGGTAAACTTTTTAAAGAGGGACCAAAAGAAAGGAAATACTCATCTGTCAGTCTGTTTCTAAGGCAACTCTTTTGAAGTTTCATTGTATTGTATCCTACTCATTGTATTCATCAGATTAGGAATAATGTTGCATAGCCGTATAGAACATTTCAGGGACCCCCCCAATCTGGCCCAAGTGCAGTAGTGTTTGCCCATCATTGATCTAAACAATGAGAGAAGAGGAGGAAGTGAATAAACATTTATGTAGGATCTAGTTTATACCTGCACTGTGCTAAACATTTTTTACAAATAATATCCTATTTGATCCTTACAACAACCTCACAAGGTAGAGGTTCTGTTAACTTCTGTTTTTTAAATCCTGAGTTTACTCATTCTTTTATGCATCCATGCACTTTCTAAAACATGTTAATGTCTATAATGTTTCCTAATTATTTCAACAAACTGGCTTAATTTTATTTAAACATTCTTAGTTGCATCTTACTTAAAAACGTCTTTTATTCAACATTAGAGAATGTTTGGGTCCTCTGATTAGTCAAATATTCTGTTTAACCATATGAACTCATATGTTTTTATTTTTAGAATACAGTAAAACATTATTAACATGAAAATTATACTATATTTTAATTAATCTTTCTTGTTTGAGAGTATACCAGAACACTTCCTAGTCAGCATTTTTATAACTTGTATCATTATCATCTATTGCACTGTAAATGAACTATTAATAGAGTTCTGAGCAATATAATTGTAGATAATAGGAAAATTTCTGTATGTGCTTTGTCAAATAATTTGTATGTCACCATGTTCTGAAATAATCTCAAAAATAACTGAGCAATAAAATCATATTTAATCTCTTCTAAAATATTTAACTCCTAAAGTATATATTATTTTAATCTACAACTGGCATTTTTCCTTTGATAGGCAGTATGGATAATATAGGCATGTAAGATAGATCACTTTTATAGTATGAGAACTGATAGCTAATGAAATCAGAGAAAATCTTTAGAACTGTTATTTCATATTTTAAAATTTGTTTAGCAAAAAGGAAAGTCCAATCGAAAAATACAGTTAGCAAGATTGTTCTCATTCATTTCATTGGACTTATTCTATTAAAGTTTATATGTAATTTAACATAAAATTATGCTATTGAAGAAATCTAAAGCTGACTAATGTATTTGTTTCTTATGTATTTGAGAGTATTTATCTCCCCAACTGTTGTGTATTTTTTCTGTGCTGTGTAGTGCTCTTAATTTTACCAAACTGAATTTCATAGATGTAATATGTATCAATATATTTTGTGTTTATACCACCACATTAATTACAAAGCAACAATTTCAGGAATAATATGACAGGACATAAATAAATGCATATTTGATTCAGTCACCATTTTCACTGATTCTCAGTTTATCCTTTTCACTAGAAATATCTACCTACTGATATATCAGAATCTGCCATACATCCCATATATTACTGTGGTGCTCATTATATTGAAATGTTGCTGAAGACTGAGGTTCCACTTGTCTTTTCAGCTTTTCACATGTCTGGATTCACTCCATCACAGGTAAACATGAGTTTTACTTTGTGTTTTGTTTGTGTTTGTTATTTCCTGGGCCCTACTTGTTTCTTCCAGTTTCTATAATCCAATTTTGAAGGACAGCAACATTGAAACACCTACTTCTAAAACAACAAAGAAAAACACCAAATGGTCACAAGCCCTGAAAGAGTTTTTGGAAGAGCTTAAACAAGACTTCAAAAATCAAATGAGAGCAGTTGAGGAAAAACTCGGGGAAAAAATGAGAGCAACCTAAGAAAATTATGAAAGAAAGCTTACCCAAAAGGAAAAAGAAATCCAAAACTCAAGGAAGACAATAATTCATTAAGAATTAGATTTGAGGGGCAGCTGGGTAGCTCAGTGGATTGAGAGTTAGGCCTAGAGATGGGAGGTCCTAGATTCAAATCTGGCCTCAGACACTTCCCAGCTGTGTGACCCTGGGCAAGTCACTTGACCCCCATTGCCCACCCTTACCACTCTTCCACCTAGCAGCCAATACACAGAAGTTAAGGGTTTAAAAAAAAGAATTAGAATTGGACAAGAGAAAGATAATGACTTCCTAAAACAACAAGAAATAACAAAGCAAGATCCAAGGAATGAAATGATAGAAGAGAATCTGAAACATCTTAATTCAAAAACAACTGACCTGGGGGGCAGCTGGGTAGCTAAGTAGATTGAAAGCCAGGCCTAGAGACTGGAAGTCCTAGGTTCAAATCTGGCCTCAGACACTTCCCAGCTGTGTGACCCTGGGCAAGTCACTTTACCCCCCTTGCCTACCCTTCCCACTCCTCTGCATTGGAGCCAATACTTATTGGCTCCAAGACAGAAGGTAAGGGTTTAAAAAAAATTGACCTGGAAATTTGATGAAAGAAAGACTATATATAAGACTATACAATATAAGAATTGTCAGACTATTTAAAAGTTATGATTAAAAAAAGAGTTGAGACATGATACTCTAAGAAATAATTAAGGAAAATTACCTGGAAATTCTTGAACTGGAGAGTAAAATAGAAATTGAAATATGATCACCACTTCAAAAAGAATGCAATATGAAAATGCACAAGAACATCATTACTAAGTTCTGTATTTCCCAAGTGAAAGAGAAAATACTATAAGCAACAAGGGGAAAAAAAACCAACAATTTAAATACTGTGGAACTACCATCAGAATAACACAGGACTTAGCAGCTTCAACATTAAAAGAATCAAGACACTTTGTGTTGTCAAAAAATTGGAAAATGAGGGGATGTCCTTCAGTTGGGGAATGGCTGAATAAATTGTGGTATCTGTTGGTGATGGAATACTATTGTGCTCAAAGGAATAAAGAACTGGAGAAGTTCCAGGTGAACTGGAAAGACCTCCAGGAACTTATGCAGAGTGAAAGGAGCAGAGCCAGAAGAACATTGTACACAGAGACCGTTATACTATGGTAAAATAGAATGTAATTGACTTCTGTACTAGCAGCAATGCTAGCATCCAGAGCAATGCTGAGGGACTTATGAGGAAGAAAACTAGCCACATTCAGAGGAAGAACTGTGGGAGTAGAAACACAGAAGAAAAACAACTTCTTGAACACATGGGTTGATGGGGGATATTATGGAGGATATAGGGGCTAAAGTGCAATGATCAATAATATGGAAATAGGTCTTGGATCAATGATACATGTAAAACCCAGTGGAATTGTGCATCGGCTACAGGGGTGGGAGTTGGTAGAGAGGGAAAGAACATGAATTATGTAACCATGAGAAAATATTCTAAATTAAAAAAAAAAGAATTAAGAGCATGGAACACAATATTTCAAAGACCAAAGGAGCTGGTTTTACAATCAAGAATAACATTACTCAGTAAGCTTGACCACAATTTATACCAGGGAAAAAATTGTATATTTAAAAAACTAAAGGAATTTCAACAATTCTTGGAGAAAAAAACCAGAACTTAGTAGACTATTTGATCTTTCAGAATCATAAGAAAGTAAAAACGAAAGACCAATTCTCAGTAACTTGACAAGGTCAAATTATTCACTTTTTATATTGTAAAGGTGAGGCACCAGGGATGTTAATTATTATTATTAAAATGTAACTAAATGGTTTGTGGGTACACACTGGGTTGAAGGAGAGACAGGACCAACCAGGATAGGGAGACCAGGGTTCACTGCTTTAACTGACACAGGAATGGCAGTTGGCCCAACAATCACCCAGCTCACCCTAGGCCAGGGTCTGTGGAACCAGCAGGCAAAGGCAAAAGTTTATACAGTTTAATTGGGGAAATAATAATGAAGGATGGGAATAAGGGATTCTATACTTAAAACCTAAGGGCAAACCACAGGGGGCAGGGAAGGACTTAGCTATACTATCCTTTTGTCCTAATCCAGGCAGGGCCCAAAGGAGCAATACTGAAGCCAAAGGGAAAGCTCCTTCAAACCTCGTTCCAGCCAGGTTTGATCAGCTCAGCTAAAGGGCCTGAGGGTGGCTTTGGGGTCTCACAGTAATCCAAGGATGGTCACAGGATGCCAAGAGACAACTCCACCAGGTGATCCAAGGTACCCAGGTAGGGAGAGTGAGTTTGCAATTCTGTCCACCGGATCCCAAACTACTTCCCCACTTGGTGCTGCTCTGCAGGTCATTTGTTCACTTGCTGAAAGCCTTCACCTCTCAGGATCCCAGGGAATCTGGATGCAGTTTTTCCCTAACTCTGAGATCTCCCAGGTTTAGCAACAGTTATGTTCAACCACTAATGTAGTCTCTCTCAGAGCACAAGCCCAACTTCCTGCTCCTTCATTCCATCTTGGAAACCTCCAGCCCTTCCTGCTAGGTCCAACACTATTACTAAATTAATTGCTAAATAAACCCTCACAACAATATGGGAAAGTGCTAGCTATAATCCTTATTAATGATGTATTACTCTCCTAGTTTGAAAAAGTATATATAGATAAAAGACTTGAGATCAAGTTGAATATAATAGAATTATCCAAAAATAATAAAATAATTTAGGAAGAGGTAAAATGAAATAATTATCTCCTATAAAAGTGGCATGAATGGAAGAACTGTCCCTCTCCCTCCCTCCCTTCTACCCTCCCATCCTCCACTCTATCTCTCCTCCACCTACATATATATGACAAATGTGTGTATATTATATATAGAAACTACATAGTATATATACTATTTAGAATGCATAGGTACTATGTATACCATGTAATATGTGTATATGTACCACATATGCAAGAAATGTATATATGTGCCTGGAATATATGTGAGTGCATTGATTCTTCATCTATATTTTGTTTGCATATACCTTATATGCATATATACTGTATGTACATATATACATATATATGCACACATAAATATAAATATTTCTATGTGGATTATATGTGTGCATATGTGTGAGAGATAATTATGTCAAGGAGTTACTATCAGCTGAGGAAAGATCAGGAAAGGCCCAGGATGTAGTATTTCAGCTGAGCTTAAAGGAGGCTCCAGAGATTTAGTGGTGGTTATGAGAGAGCTTTTGAAGGTGTTAATGCCTTAAATATGTGAAGATCAATAAGGAAGCCAGTTTAACTAGACTATTTTAATAAATGAAGGGTATTAATATATATTAATATAATTATATATATATATATATATATAAACCCAGAAAGGTAGGTTGAAATCGGGTTGTGAAGATTTTAAATGTCAAACAAAAGAATTTGTATTTGATAGCAGAGGCAGTTAGGTTTAGTGAGCAACCTATCATATTACTTGCCTTCTTGGGGAGAGGAAAAGGTTGGGAAAGAGAGAATAAGTATGGTAAAATGTCAGACAATGAGTATTAAAATTGTTTAAAATGTAAAAGAAAAAATAATAAAATTATTTTTTTTAAAAGTCTTAAACTTAGCGCAGTGGCATGTCATAGGCACTATATAAATGCTTATTCCCTCTTCCCTTTCCATTTATCCCATTCTGTGATATGAAAGGCCGAAATTAATCCAATTGACAGATATGTAATCATGTAAATTTCAATTTAAGTTGTTTATGAGTAGCCTTTGACTATAACAAAGGAGACAGAAATGTTGATTTCTAAAAAAGAAAACCCATATGAATAGCACTTTTGTTGTTTGTCTTTCTCATAGTATTCCTCTAACCAATAGCCACGTTACTGGGACCACTATTAGTCATTCTATGTGTGAGATTACTGACAGATTTTTTGAAAAATCAGGCATCAAATCACATATATTTTCTATTAACATGCATTTTCAGTGCTTTTAGCAGCCAAAAGGAATTTGACTGTTTAATCTGGAGAATAACAGAGTGTTATTGATTCATAGAAAGATTCAATCTCTTAAAATGATACATTGATAATGTGAGCATTTATTAGGTAATATAAATAAAGTGTTTTGTGTTTCTCATAAAAGGTACTATGTAAAATACGATACTAAAAGTAGCTTAACTTAGTCCAGTATTCAAGATAATGCTTAGTTTTTTGGTAATATCATGACAACTTTTTGAGGCATAATTAAGGGCAGTAATTACACATTGTATAATAAGGGATATAAAGAAAAGTAATCTATCTGTATCATGTGTAGACCCAGGAGGGCAAAGGGAAAACAGTTTTATGGAATGCACATTTTGAAGTTTCTTTCTCACTTTGTAACAAATGCAAAGTTTCATTTAATGAAATTTGAGGTCATCTTTTCCCCACATAAATAGCTCAGCATAATTATATATGCTATATTTTAAAATTACACTGATGGAGTTGTCTAATTCATATTTATATACAACAGACTTCTAATGTTTAAACCCATTATCAACTTAGCACATTAATGTTCACAAGAAATATGTAGATAATTATAATAGTCCTTCAATACTTTAAAAGGGCCATAATTTTATTGGAGAGGGCCCCCTTCTGCCAGTATAGAGAATAATTTCTTTATCCTTTATTACTACTATATTCATACATTGCCTTGGCCAAGAGTAATTTGTTATGTTCCTAACGAATTTTCTGGTGGTATGTCTAAGAATAAATACACACTTAAAAAAAATTAAGCCCACAGTTTAAAAATCATTAGTATTTGTTATGTCCTGCTAGAATTTGGCATAGGCTTTGAGAATTGAAAGTCCCATACATTATCTCCCCAGGGCACACCACTTTGGAAATGCCAAAAATGTGTAAACCTCCAGACTGAGATGAAAAAACAGATTAACATAAAAGACAGAATCTCAGGCCAGACATTCACCTCTTAGATATCAACAGAACCCAAATCTAACATAAAGTTCAGAATCAAGAAATAGCCTAAAAAGATGAGCAAAAAAGAAAAAAACAAACAGAAGAATAACAACAGTCTGGCTTTAAGAATCTTCTGTGTTGACAGATACCTCAAAACACAAACACATTAAGATGATGATATAAACACTTCTACAAGCAAAGCCAGGTGACAAAGCGAATAGTGTGTCAGGCCTGACATGAAAAAACTCATTTTCCCATATTCAAATCTGGCCTCAGATGTTTATTAGCTCTATGACCCTGGGCATCTCACTTTACCCTGTTTACCTTAGTTCTTCATCTGTAAAATGAGTTAGAAAAGGAAATGGAAAACCACTCCACTATCTTTACCAAGAAAATATCAAATGGGGTCATGAAGAGTTGGACATGACTGAAATGACTGAACAACAACAAAAAGAAGGAAAACTTCAAAATAAGCAGTGCTTATTGGAAACAAGATTAGCAGAATTAAGGAAAGAAAAAATTAATAGAGCAAAAAATAATTTTAAAAATCAAATGAGAGCAGTAGATGAAAAAAGTGAACTAAGCAAGTAAAAAGAGAATGAATAGCTTGGTTAAAAGAGCCACAAAATAATGAAGAAATACTTAAAATCAGGATTGGCAAAAGAACCATTGAACTAATAAATAAGACAAGGAGCTGGTACTTTGAAAAAGCAAATAAAATAGATAAAGTACTGTTTAGTCTAAGAAAAAAGAAGAAAATCAAATTAACAGTATCAGAGATGACAAGGGCATCCTCACCTCTAATTAAGAGGAAATTAAGGTAATTATTAAGAACTATTTTGCCCAATTATATAGCAATAAAATAGACAATCTAGGTGAAATGGGTGAATATTTACAAAAATATAAATTGCCTATATTAACAAAAGAAGAAATAGAATACTTAACAATCCCATCTTAGAAAAAGAAATTGAACAAGCCCTAAGAAAAAATCCCCAGGGCCAGATGGATTCACAAGTGAATTCTATCAAACATTTAAAGATCAAACTAGTCCTAATACTATACAAACTACTTGACAAAATAAGCAAAGAAGGAGTTCTACCAAGTTCTACAAATTTCCTTTTATGAAACAAATATGGTACTGATTCCAAAGCCAGATGAACTGGAGGAATTCCATGTGAACTGGAATGACCTCCAGGAACTGATACCAAGCAAAAGGAGCAGAACCTGGAGAACATTGTACATAGAGACAAATAATTATGACACAATTAAATGTAATAGACTTTTCTGTTAGCAGCAATGCAATGATCCAGAACAATTCTGAGGGATTTATGGAAAAGAATGCTATCCACATCAGAACTGTGGGAATAGAAATGCAGAAGAAAAACTTATGATTGATTAAATGATTCAATGGGAATATAATTGGGGTATGTTAACTTTAAATGATCACTCTGTTAACAGTAATAACAGTAACAAATACTGTTAATATGGAAATAGGTTTTGAACAATGATACATGTAAAACCAAGTGGATTTCATGTTGGTTCTGGAAAGGGGCAGGGAGGAGGTGAGGGAAAGAACATGAATTATGTAACCAAGGGAAAATGTTCTAAATTAATTAAATAATTTTTTGAGAATCAGAATTGGCTAAATGGTAGAAAGGGTACCTTACTTTAAGGACAGTTAGTTAATGAACCAAGAAACCCTGCAAGGATGTAACTGGTGACCAAGAATGTTTTGCGTGTCCTGGTCTGGCAGGTCTTATGGGGAAAACCAGGGAGTTAACTCAGATATTATATGTGGGTTCAGAAGGGGGTGAGTAGGAGACAGGAATGACAAAAGGTGGGACCAAACAAGTTAGGGAGACTGAGTTTAACTGCTAAGGAAAATGTCTGTTGATAGACGTGACAGTTAGGCGGAACTGTCACCCTGCACCATCTAGACAAGGGTCCTGTGGAAACTAACAAACAAATGATAAGAGTTTGCAACAAATTTAATTAAGGGAATTATGGTCTAATAGAATGGGAATAGTGGTTTCTACACTTCCAGACTAAGGGCAAACCACAGGGCCAGGGCAGGGACTTATCTACACTGAACTGAGAACTAAAGACAGAGCCCAAAGAATAGCAGGACTGAAGTGGGTATCCTCACAGCAGAGGCCTGACACTCCAGCTATGTTGCAGCTCCTCCAGGACCACTAGCTGTATTCTTTCAGGTGGGTAGATTCTGGGAGCTAACCCAAACCAGTGCAACTCAGGTTGGGATTAATAGCCACTAACACAATCTCCCACAAGTAGATGACAGTCTTCCTTCAGGATCCCAGGGAATCAGGGTACAAACTCCCCTTCCACTGAAGTCTCCCAGGGTCAGTTACAACTTGTCCCAACCACCATGGAGTCCATGTCAGAGAGAGAGGCCACACTTCCTGTCTCCCCATTCCATTTGGAATTCTCAAGCCCTTCCTGCTAGGTCTCCTAAATAATAACTAAGTAATCCTCCTCACAATACAGGGCAGCTTCTACAAACCTCATGGAGCAAGTGCCCTTTCAGGCTTTCTGAGCTGAGTCAGCTTAGCTTATGTGATAAGGGATAACACAGCAACTGTTCCAGAGAGAACCAAACACCTCAGGAAAGAAGAATGTCGGTTTGCTAGAAATTTTGCTTTAACCTAGCTTCCTTTAGTGTTCTTCACCCTGAGACAGTATTCAAGAGAGAGAGAAAATGTCGGCTGTTTGGGACTTGACTTTGCCCAAAAAAAGTAGACTATCCCTCTCTAAAATATACCCTTGAGTCAATGTTTCCTTATGGCCAATTAATCTGACTGCTATAACTTCTTATTAAGTTGGTTTATTGAAGAGAATGGTGACTAGATTGGATCAGGAAAGTGGGTACAAGAATCCCTAGCTATCACCCCAGTGGCTGATAGTCTTCTGCAAAATGTAAAGATCTTCTTTAATCTAGATGGTTCAATATCTAAATTAATCCCTAGGCTAAGAAATAAATCAAATCATTGGGATATTAGCAGATTTGGATTAGTGGTTCACTGCTGGCTCAATTCAGACCACCCTCAGGCAAAACCCCTCAGGTAGAATGAGGTTCCATTGAGTCCACACACACACACGTAGATTTCAAGGATTGAGGAATCAGATACAGGTTTTTACTATTTCTTCCACAGGAATCACTTTTAGTTCAGGATTTGATGGTGGAGTCCAAGAGAAGGTCCAGAGCTGTCTCCCCTTCAGAGTTCAAACCCAGATACCTCCAGGCCCCAAATGCCTCTTACCATATTCCATTGGCTCTCTTAGAATCCTCTCTCATCAACATTCTATCTCCTCTTGCTTTTTCCTGCATCTATACATTGCTTGAAGTCTTTCTGCAAATCCCTTTCCTCAATTTTTATGTGGGGAGATGATACATGTAACCTCTCAGAACTTCAATATGACTAAATTAGTTTGAGAGATTATTTGGGCAGATGCTGTAGATGTGAATTTAATATGTTGTTTTGATCTCAAAAGAAGAATGGATGAAAAAGGCATATACTTTGAAAAATGAAATAGGTGAATATTTACAAAGCTGTAAATTGGCCATATTTATAAAAAAAATAGAATACTTAGCCATATTGTAGTCAGAAATTAAGCAAGCCAAAAATTTTATCTCTAAGTAGGAAAAAAATCCCAAGCACTAGATGGATTTACAAGCAATTTCTTTCTTTTTAAATAAATTGTATTTTTTCCATATTAATTGTCATTATAATTTCTTAATATTCCTTTTCTGATATTTGGCATTCCATGTTCTCTCTCTTGCTCCCAATCCTCCCCACACCCAAAGAAGGCAGGTAATATGATATTAGTTATACATATATTTTCATAAACTACATATTTCCATGTTTGTCATATCATGAAACAAGACACATATTTGCTTATGCTAGACAAAAATTAATGGATTATGAATAAATTAAGTAAAAATAATGTTTTATTTTGTACTTGGAGACTCTGTCTCTTCTTTTTATGGTAGTGGAAATCTTTTTTTTGAGGGGGGTGGCATAAGTCTCTTGGAGTTGTCCTGGATCTTTGCTTTCTTGACACTAGTTTAATCATTTACAGTTGATCATCATACATTATTGTTACTGTGTATAACATTGTGCTGGTTCTGCTCACTTCACTTTCCATCACTTTATTAGAAGTCTTTTCAAAAAAAATTTTTTTTGGTCATCTTGTTTGTCATTCCCTATGGCACAACAACATTCCATTACAAGCATATACCACAACTTGTTCATCCATTCCCCAATTGGGCATCCAGTTTTCAGTTCTTTACCACCACAAAAAACACTGCTATAAATATAAATAAAAATTAAGGTAGGTTCTTTTCCCCTATCTTTGACTTCTTTAGGATACAGACCTAATAGTGGCATTGTTGGATTAAAGGGCATGCTCAGTTTGATTGCCATTGAAGTGTTTATCATTTTCCTTTTTTGTCATATTAGCCAATCTTATGGGTGTGAGCAAGTACCTCAGAGTTGTTTTAATTTTTATTTCTGTAATCAACAGTGATTTGGAACATTTTTTATAATATAATTTATTTTCTTCATTTGAGAATTACTTGGTTGTATTCTTTGACCTTTTGTCAGTTGGGAAATACTTTGTATTCTTTTAAGTTTGACTCCATTCTGTTAAGAGAGTTTTAATTAATTTCTCCTTTTTTATATTTAAGAGGAAAAGGAGCATTAATATTTTTCAGTAAGAGACCCCCTGCTGTGCCGGTTGTCAGTTAGTGAGTAAGTTGGAGACAGTTGCAAAGGGCTTTTTGTCCCCGAGTCCCCTGGAGAGAGGAGT
The DNA here is from genome assembly GCF_016433145.1 of Gracilinanus agilis. Taxonomy (NCBI): domain Eukaryota; kingdom Metazoa; phylum Chordata; class Mammalia; order Didelphimorphia; family Didelphidae; genus Gracilinanus; species Gracilinanus agilis. The sequence continues at coordinate 374,987,695 of NC_058133.1, read as the reverse complement.
GTGTGACTCATTCTCTCTGTGACTGTGAGGAAACTGAGAAACAGATTTTAAGGCCTTAAAAGCCTTATTAATTATTATTAGTGGTTATATTATTAGATAGAAAGAGTAGAAGAGTAGGCAAAGGCTAGCAGAAGATACTGCCCTCTGAGGCAGATAGATGTAGGGTTTTCTAGAAAAAATTAGTTAGGATTGGTATCTTGGGTATAGTTATAATCTATTATAAGATTACTTTTACTTTCCTCCTTCCTATTTCCTAACCGTATTTCTGAATAATTAACTAAGTGTTTTTATGTTTAATAAACTGCACACTGGCTTTTGATCAAATTCCTGCCCCCCAAAAATTTAACCCTTCACAATTCTCTATAAATTTAAGAAATAAAGCTTTTGTCAGAGAGACTTTGTTTAAATATATTTCCCCCCAGTTCGTTGTTTGCCTTTTAATCTTAGTTGCATTGGTTTTCTGTGTGTAGAAACTTAAATTTTATGTAGTCACAGTTATTCATTTTATACCTCATAATGTTTTTCTTTATCTTGTTTTGACCTAAATTCTTCCCATATCCATAAGTCTGACAAGAACACTATTTTGTCCCCTAATTTGTTTATGATAACATCTGTTATTTCTGAGTCATCTATGCCAGTGATGGACAAACTCTTCCTCTTGGGCCAGATTCAGGCTGTTGTTTGCCCATCACTGCCTTAAGCATGAAGTGTTGCTCTATGCCTAATATCTGCCATAGTGTTCTCCAGTTTACTTAGCTGTTTTTGTCCAATAGTGAGTTTTTCCAGAAGCATGGATCTCTGGACTTGTCAAACATTAGGATACTATGGCCACTTATCATTCTATGTTGAATGCTATAAGTGAATTCTAACAGTCATTTAAAGAAAATTCAATTTTAGTATTACACAAACTACTTGAAAAGATAGGTAAGGAACAAGTCTTTCCAAATTCTTCCTTTAGTACAAATATAGTCTTGAAACATAAACCAGGGAGAGCTAGAACAAAGAAGAAAACTACAGATAAATTTCCCTACTAAATGGTGGTATGAAAAATTTAAATATAACAAGAAGTAAATTAAAACAATGTCACAAAGATCATACAATATGACCAGGTTGGATTTATACCAGGAATATAGGGGTTGTTCAATATTAGAAACACTATAAGCATAATTGACTATATCAACAACAAAAGCAAAAATCATATGATTATTTTAATAGATGTAGAAATAGCTTTTGACAGAAACAGTACCTATTCCTATTACAAACCCTAGGAAGAATAGGAATAAGTGGGAATTTTCTTAAAATGATAAATAATATCTCCTAAAAACTGAGAGCAATTATTTGTAGGGCAAATGAAGTATAGACTTCCCAATAAGATTGGTGTGAAACAAGAATATCTTTTATCACCATTGATTATCAGTTATGTGCTAAAATGTGTTAACTATAAAAATAAGATGAGAAAAATAGAATAGACATAAATAATGAGAAAGCAAAGTAATCACTTTTCAGAGATTATATGATGATTTATTTTAAGAACCCTAGCATCAACTAAAAGACTAGTGGAAACAATTAAAAACTTGATGAAAGTTGCAGTATAAAAAAATAAATCCACACAAATATTCAGGATTTCTATATATTACCAACAAAACCCAGCAGGAAGATATCTAAAGAGAAATTCCTATTAAAATAACAACAGACAATATAAAATTCTTGTGAGTACATCTGCCAATACGCAGAGATTATTTGAACACAAATACAAAGCATTTCACACAAAGCCATTTAAATAATTCAAGAAATATTAATTCTCATAGTTTGAGCCAATATAATAAAATAATATTACCCAAAATAATTTTCTTATTCAGAACCTTACCAGTAAAACTACCAAATAATTTTTTGAACTAGAAAACATAATAAAATTCATCTGAAAGAACAAAAGATCAAGAATATCAAGGGGAATCAGTGGGGTGGGGATGGGAAAGGAGGTGGCTTAGCAATACCAGGAAAAGACAAGGAGAGAGTACATTTCAGATGTAGGGGACAGCCAGTAGAAAAGCAGAAGGAACAAAAATGGAAAGTCTTACGTGAGGAACTGAGAGATCTTTTTGCTTAGTTGTAGAATGTAGGAGGGATTGTCTCTTCTAGAGGCCCATTGTAAAAATAAATATTTGTTGAAATATATAAGGATAAAAAGGATTCTAACTCTAAGGGATTTTAACTCCACCCAAAAAAACCCTCCCTTGTTCCACAAGGAACTGCTTCTCTTGTGTCCACAGGCTTCACTGATCCTTCCTGATCTGACTAACCTAAATTTTTATTATTTTAAATAAACAAACACTATTATCTTTATTATTCTTAACTTCACCTCCAAGTTGTAAGATTAACAAAGACTAGATGGCTGAGTTTCAGCAAGAACCAAGTTAGGACTCTGAGCTTTAGCAGACTCAGAGTCCAAACCAAAGACCAGGTCTTTCTTTGGTCTTCTCAGAGTTAAAACAATCTGTAAAAACAACAAAAGATAGTCAGCAGTGTTTCCCAAGTTGGAAAAAAGAAAACACTAAAGCTCCTTCAGGTCTTTTCCTCCTTTCCTTCTACCTCAGACAGTAAGAATGAGAGAGGCAAAGATGTTACCTCTACAAGCTCTCAGAGAGAGACTCTAAGTGTGACTCTGCCAACTGCCAGAGACCAACTGTTAGAGAAAAACCATTACAGCTGTCAGCATTTGAAACTGACACTGTCTCAAATCTGCTTCAAACTCCAATTCCTTCTCAAGCCAGTTTCTCTACTTCTTGTCTCTAAACTAATATAACAAGACTTATTTTCTAATATCATCCTTATACTGTACTTAAGTAAAATCACTTTTATGTCTTTGTGGAAAAAATGATTGAAGTGGTAAGAAATTGAGGCACTTATAACCAATATGTCAAATATTATGAAATTATAAGGATCCCTCAAAAAACATTTGATCCCAAAAAATCTATATGAAAAAACACATCTTTCCCCCCCTTCTTTTCAAAGATGCTACAGATCCAAAAGTGTAGAGCACTGACTTACACATCAGACGATTTGATATGTTGGTTATCTTTGCTGACTTTCTCCCGTCCTACTCTTCTGTAGTCTTTATCATTCAATATGGCTCTTTGGGCAAAGTTAGGAAAGAGAGCTGAAAACATAGGTGACATAAAAACAAAAGATAGCAATAAAATTCATTTCTTAAAAAGTTCAATGCTGTTTTTTAAGATTTCTAACAAATTAAATGTTCTCTGTTTATTTCTAGATTTGTCAGCAATGGATAACTCAGTGTTTCTGGAATTACTTGGATTGGATTGAAATCTGTCACTACATTGCCACTTGTATCTTTCTTGGTCCTGATTACCAGATATACATATGTATATCCATATTCAAACATTTACAGCAAGACATTTTACAGCATACTCAGAATCAGGATTTACAGGTTTTTCTTAAAGTAAGTATTTTTAATTTAATGGACAACACACCAATTAAATATTGTATTTTTTAAGTGGAACTTTTTTATACCAAATCATCCATCCATCCATCTTTCCATCTCTTACTAATCTATCTGTCTATATACATTTATATTTGTATATCCACATATATGCATGTTTGTATATAAATTCATGGGGAGAGAAATCACATATATCCTATTTAATTTATGGAATAATGTTATCAAAAATGGTAGGCATTTTGTTGTTTTGTTGCCTTTTAGAAAGATTTTCCTAAAATTTAACATTTGGTTTATTAATAATATCTTTTATTTTTGATAAAGAATGGTTTTAGACGTCTTTGAAAGATACTTAGTTTGAAAGCTATTAAGACTTTATTGCCAAAAAAAAGAGTTTTTCATTAAAAAGAGTTTTGTATTTTTTCATCTTGCAGAATTAATCATAAAAGTGGATTTCACTTAGAAATGTAGATAATTAAACTCATGACAAGAAAGAAAATAACACTTAATTTTGTTTTGAGGCCCCTTTTCAGTAACATTTTCCAAGTGAGTGGCTCATTAAATATAGAATCAGAAGACAAATTAAAATAATAGCTCTATTGTTAACTAGTGGTGTTATCTTGAGCAAATCATTTTGATCTATTTCAGTTTCTCACTGGTAAAATAAAAAAGGGGAATGAGACTTTATCAACTCTTTAAGTCCCCTTCTAACACTCAACCCCTGTGATTCGATGACCCTCTAAATATCAGAAGGTATAAGCCAACTTGAATATAGTCAGTCCATCTAATTTTATCAAATGTTACATTCAAATAAATGTAAGCATTTATTGAATTATAAATACATATCCTGTGATTATTATAACTTATTGACTTGACTGCAATCCTCTCCCCTACCCTGGAATTATTTCACTTTAGGATTGCTTAATTCTCTTAAATGTTTACCCTAAACCTGGTATAACCTAGAGACTTTGCCATTTGGCTCTTTTTCCTCACATTTGGTAGCATCTGGGACTGTTAGTATCTGATGATACCTTATGGATAAATATTTGCTTCCCTTATGTGACCTTTAGCTCACAAGGACTTAAAACATAACAGGTTTAATTATTCAGTTAAGAACACAGAAGAGGTTGGTGCTTGAACTCCTAGAGTCAAGAAGCCTTCCCTTCCTCCTACAGACTCTTCTCTTTTTCTTCCTCAATAAAGATACATTCTTATGTATCCTTGTTTGAATCTCCATTGAAGTACAAGGCCAAGATTTACTCCATCTCCCATCAAACAATACAGTTTCTTGCTTATACTCTTCAGTCCTCCTGCATTTGCTCTCTGGAAGTTGTTTTTCTAAGGAAAGCTTGCATCTTTCCAAGTGCTGTAAGCTTCTTAAGAATTAAAAGTATATATGTGGCTATCAAGAAATTGTATATTATGACTGAATTCGTTAAAAAATATGTTAGTAACAAGGGAAATATTTCCACTTTGTTCTTTACTGGTTAGTAATCTGGCATGTTTATTTTTTAAGAATGATATCTCTTAAGAACTCTCACCCCTTATATTCCATCCAAAAACTTAACTACCAAGCTATTGAAGAGAATTGAAAACCAGCTGTCTGAAAAGTAGTTGAAGTAATATCCCCCAGTAGAAAATATTTGAGAAAGAAATTATTATAGATCTTAAGATATGTAAAGGACTGAAATTTAGAAAAGGATTTAATCTTGTTCTACATAGACACAATTAGAACTAGTTGATGGAAGTTACAAAGACATATTTTGACAAAACAATTAGAGACGTTAAAAATAGAATGATTTTACTTATTAACTAATAAATTCTACAGCCTTGGAATTTATTCTCTGGTAGAGATATTGCAGAGATTCCAGCAAATGGTGGAAATTGGGCTATATGATAATCTCAAGTCATTTCCAACTGTGTATCTATAGCTTGGTGATCTCGTCATGACTACCCTGTTCTCTGTACACATAGGCTTAGCTACATATCATTATTTTGCAGGTTTCTTCACCAAAAATGCTCTTCTCCCTCTTCTCTAAGACTATGCAAATTATGCTTCCTACCCTTATGCTGTGCAGTCCTTTCTCTGAATGGTCATTATACTTACTGTTTGTACCACTTATCCTGGCATTTACTCTGTACAAGAAGCTGGCTCTCTTCCCCCTTGTATCTCAGAGGTCCTCTTCTCCTTCTCTGCTGTTTAACTTGGTGAGCTCATCAGCTCTGTGACTTCAATCAAGATGATTCTTGGTTCTGTGTGCCTCATTTTAGACTCTCTCCTGTGCTCCAGAGATACAGCACCAGGCTTTTGGACATCTCAGATTGGATTTGTGTGTGTGTGTGTGTGTGTGTGTGTGTGTGTGTGTATACATATAGGTATACATACATGATATATTTATAATATATATCCATTTAGTACACTTACATATACATATATATTTATACACTTCACCCTACTCCTACCTTGCTCTGCTGCGATCTATCATTCAAGAAGTAGAAATGACTTTCCTAAAGCATAGTCTGCCCAAGTGACTCAATAAACTTAGGTGATGTCCTGTCACCTCTAGGCTCAGATATAAAATCCTCTTCGAGGCACTTAAAATCCTTCAAAAACTTCTTACCCTTTTTAGCCGCTTTCTTCCATATTTCTCTCCATCTACCCTAGGCACCAGGCACATGGACTGGCCCTCCAGCTATTTCTTGAATACAAAAGGCATCTCTCAGCTCTGTCCCCCAGACTGGGAGCCCCTTCCCTTCTCACCTCTCACGAGACTTCCTTCCAGCTTCAGCTTAAATAACTTCACCATCTAGCCCCTCCTCTGAAACTTGTGCCTTTCCTCTGAGATCGCACTCCATTTATACTGTATATGTCTGTGAACCTTGTTTTTTTCATACTCTGCCCTCTGTTTGACAGCAATGACAGGGTCTGTGTTTTGCCTTTCCTTGTATGCCCAGATCTTGGTGGCACATAATTAGTATCTAATAAGTACTAATTGACTGACATTCAATGACCTTATATTTGTCTTAATTTTTTTATTTTGTTAAGATTTTATATATTTCCCAGATTATATATGTAGATACATTTTTAATAATTGTTTTCTGACATTTTGAGATCCATGTTCTCTCCTTCCCTCCCATCTCCCTGAGATAGCAGGTAATGTGATATGGGTGGTACATGACTTATCATACAATTCATATGTCCATGTGCATATGATTATGAAAGAAGGCACATTGATTATGCTAGAGAAAAATTCATAGAGGAAATGAAGTGAAGAATGGTATGCTTCAATCAGGATGCAGACTCCATCAGTTCATTCTATGGATAGGATTTTTTTGTCACAAGTCTCTTGGAGTTGTTCTGGATCCTTGCATGGCTGATATTATATTAAGTCATTCACAGCTGATCATCGTACATTATTACTCTGTACAACATTTTCCTGGTTCTTGCTCACTTCACTTTGCATCACAAATAAGTCAATTTCCTCAATTATTTTTTAATCTCCAGGAGGGCAGGTACTCTTTTTTTATGTTTATATTATGCCTTTTCTATAACACTACATGCATAGTAGATATATAAGAAATTATGATGAGTGATTCATGAAAGAATTATTTTTTTCTACATTAAGAATCTTTATTCTTTCCTTTCAACTTACATTTCAGAATTTTACTTGGTTGGAAAGAAAACTCTCCTGTAGTCATGCTTTTAACACATACACACACACACACACACACACACACAAACACACACACACACACATATATACACACTTATTGTTACCACATAATTCTCATTTTCATAGTTTTCCTTATAATTTTTATGGGCTTTAAAACCCCATACAAATGAAAATTGTTATGCTTAACATCAACTAACATCTACATTACAAACAAAAGCACTTCGTAACCCATATAATGTAAGTTATTATTTTTACATCTTATTTATACTGAGATGCTGCTATAGTACATCTTGAAATAATAAAGATATGCAATACGTAGCAGATTGATTCTAAAGGGAAATTGTTTATATTATCCATTGTTTTCCCTTTTTATTCTATTTTAAAATGGAAGATGGATTCTAGAGGTATTGTGGGTATTCTGTCATATAACATGCATCATTCACCATATCGCTTTCTATTGCTATCGCATGTCAGTAATGTCACTTTTATTTAAGTACATCAAGCCTCTGTTTTGAAGTGACTCATACTATCAGCTTCTTCCTAAGCAATGTAAATTAAGTGACTTCTGCTTAAATTCTAATTCCATAAAAATATGAACTCAGTATCACAAAACCACTTTAACTTAGGGTGCAACAGATGAGATCATTTTATAAATATCAGACTAAGAAATATGAGGAAATAGTTCTGCTCATATAGAACTGATAAAACAAACAAAAACCATCAAAATACTAATGATTAACATGTATCCCTATTAGTTATTTTAAAAACAAAGAAAAATAGAGTTCTCTTGCTAGACTGAGAAAAAAATTATCTTACAACAACAACAAAAAAATCATACTTTGAAAGCTTAAAGAGCTTAATTAAAATGCTCCAACCAAATCTTGCACATTATGGTAAAAGCAGTTTATAATTACAAAAAATCAAATTAAATTTCAACCAATCAGCAAAATGTCAAGAAATTTCCTGACTTCCAGCTGCTATTACCAGTAGATGTTGACAGGATAAAGAAATTGAGATCAGACTAAGGGAAACAAATTCAAAATTTTTTAAAATTTATATTTTTCCCCAGATTACATGTCATTACAGTTTCTTAATATTCATTTTCTGATGTTTTGCAATCCATGTTATCTCTCTCCCACCCCCCTTACCCTTGTAAGATTGTAATCTGGTCAGTAAATAAGATTAGTGATCTTCAAATCTTTATGACTTCTCCCAGGTACAGAGATCAAGATGGTTCTCTCTGCCCTAAGACTCTTAGAAACTCGATCTAACTGCTATATTGTTATATAAAACAGATTTATTAAAGCTGCTAGTTGGATTAGGTAAGGAAGGAGGGCTAGGACAAAAATCCCTTTCACTAATATTATCTATCTCCCAGAACCCCTCTGACCCTCAAGGGTCTCTTCTGTGTCCAACAGAGTTGGACCTACTCTGACTTCCTTTCTATTTTTGTCCCCCCAAACTTCCATGAATCTAGCTACTTATCACTAAAGCCACTCCAAAGCAGCTTTGATTGAGAAATAGAATAAGTTGTGAATCAAGGAAGCAGACCCCAATGGTCTGGGTCACTCTGGACACAAGCTATGCCTGTGGAGGCAGTCTCTCTCAGATCACTTCACTTGAGATGAGTTTCTTCTCCAGGTAGATCAAAAGTTGATATATAAATCAGGCACTGCTGGCAAGGCTTTCTTATATAGGACAGGAGACAAATTCCCAGATAGGACACTTTCCACCAGGAATAGAGGATCACCCAACAGTTCAGGAGCTCAGTACTCCAGCTCTGCTCCTCAGCTTCTCCCCCTCAGGCTGTCCCAGAGTTCCAAGTCAAACTGCCAGCTTCTCATCTATTAACATTCCATTCGATCCATCTTCTAATTTTTCCTATCTCTTTGTATTTTTCATTCTTCGGTCCTTCCCTTTCACAAAATGGAATCCTCTGGGCTTCCATTATGTGAATCTAAATACTTAAACTTAATTATACTTAATTTCTTTTACTATAATCTACCACCCAAAATAACAAATGTTAAAAGGATAGAAAGGGGGAATCCCTGGTGTGATGGTTGATTTGAGTACATTAATGAACAAATCCCCAAGGAAACTCCCTTCCCATCTGGGAAGAGTGCTAATGGCTGCCCTCTGTACAGACTAGATCTTTGATGGAGAGATAGAGAGAGTACTAAAGTATGAAAGGACTGAAAGCAGATGTTATTTGGTCCTCAAGTTGACCTCAAGGAAAAACCCTTTCTTTCCTGATAGACAGTAGCTGTTCTCTATCAATGTAAGATATGATGAAGGGAAAAGCAAGCAGGAGTCTGCACCAGGACAGAGACACTGAAGGAATTGGAATTGACTTTTCGTCAGGACTTTGCTTTATTCCTGACCTTCCCCAGATGTCCATTCTGGCCAAACCCTACTAGGCGAAGAGCAATTATGGGCACTCCAAGATTTGGCTGAACTTGAGGCTAAAGAAAGCTCTTCCCCCCCAAAGAAAATCCTTCACCCTTCAAGCCCTTTTCCCTCTCAAAGTACTATGTTAGGTTTTCAAGTCAAAAGGGTGGTTTAATAAACAGATTCAAGGGAAAGATTTGGAGAGTGGGAACAGGAATGCCCTAGTCTAAACACAGAGTTATTTGGGGTCCCTTTTGCCCTAAGCCAAAAGCCAAAAAGCTTCAGCCTGAAATCATTCTTGATTCCTCCTTCTTTCCTACTCTGCTAACCTAATCTAGAAATGACAGGTTGCAAATGTCTTCATTTATATATATGCACAGAGAAAGAAATTCTTCTGGACTGGCTAAGCATGCTTTTCTGGGCAAAGCCCTTCAAGCCACTGTAAATGTTCAGCCATTCCTCTTATGTTTGTTTTTCAAGAGCAGCAGGTATCATCCACAGGTGTTGAGGTCCAAGGAAAAGGTTGGGAAAACCTCAGGTATTCAGGGGATCCACTTCTGAGGTGAGATATGAGCTCTGATCAGTTCAGGGTCCAGGAACGAACTCCTCCATTACCGTTCCTTTCCCAGAAGCCTCTGCTTTTCCTTACAACTGCCTCTCCTGTCCTTCAAGTCTCTCTTTGCAACCTTCTATCCCCCTCTGTGCAAGATTTCATTTACACAAACCACCCCTACTCTTTCTATGCTACATCCTATCTTAACTATTCCTAATCATGGATATCACCCCAGGAAAGAAAGGTAAGGGTAGGGTTTTCAAAATTATTACAAAATTTCAATACAACACAATACCTGCAACGTTCAAACAATATAGCAAACATGAATATATCCTATCACTATAACAACTTCAACTCATATAAAACTGTAATACTAGAATAACTCTTTCTAAATCAATTTTCCATCAACTTCTCACTACTACACTAATACAACAACTATTCTATCTCTTACCAAAAAAATAATAGAAAACATTCAAAAATTTCCAATAAACACAATTTTAGCCTTAGCTTTTACAACAAACCAAATTTAAAGAAACAATTTCCGCAAATGCAGTTTAAAACTTATCTGAACAATTCAACACCATTACCCTATTTTCCATGCTAATTCTTAAACCTATACTTAAACTGTTACATTATCCCTAGAACTAAACTCCCTATCTTATTCTATACCTAGTCTTTCTACATATGATACATAATTACAATAAATATGTACATAATTACAATAATTCTGTTACAAGTATGTATAAATATATACAAATATATTTACATATATCTAGAGTATACACTATTTTCATTATTTTTAATCCTATATATGCTTTTATATTAATCAAATAGAAAATCTATTGATCCTTTTATTCAATTAATACCTTATGAATCTATTACTAACTTTTCACTTATTTAACAATTACTTTTTTTTCATATGTAGTGTTGGATATATATACTTACTCTGTCTTCTTATGTTCCACTTCTCAATTTGCCTGAAGTTTTTCTCTTCTATTTTCCAGTTATGTGTATGTTGCATGCACTAAAATTTGAACATGTGTTTTTGTTTTGTGGTTCAATTTATCTTACAACATCTTCTGTGCAGTCTTCTCTTCTTATATATAGATTTCACCAGTCTTAACTGTTTTTGCTGTCCTTTCAGCTCCAAAGTCTCTCTTCTTATGCTCTTGAGTCTTTTCTTCTAGCTTTTCATCTGGGCTGGTCTATCTTCTACTGGAACTTTCTGCTGGACATCTAGACTTTGATGAATCTCAGCTTTCTGCTTCTTCTAAATCAATTTCAGGAACTTCTATCTCCCTGTCTCCTAGTTCTATTTCTGCCTGAGTTCTATCCTCCTTTTCATCATTCTGATCACTATTTTCACTCTGATTTTGTCTATTTCTATGAGCCTTACCAACTTTCACATTGAAACAGTGGAACCATGCATCTTTCCCCAAAACCTTTACAGCTGATGGGCCAGTGAGCAAAACTTTGAACGGACCCCACCATTTCTCCTCTGTAGCTGATTTCCTTTTAAAGTTTTTAAGAAAAATGAAATCCCATGGCTTTATATTATGTAGAGAATAATCAAGTTGGAGTAGTATGTTGAATTAAACACATTTCATGGAGCTCTCTAATTCTATTTTGCAATGATTTTATACAAGTTGCAACTTGACAGTCACCCCCAACATAGAAATACAACTGGGCTGACACATCTTAGCTTGTAAGCATTTGAAATGGAGAGATGTGCAAATCTCCACTAGGTCTTCTATAGATATAGAAAAGCACTAAGGGAAGAATTTCGGTCCATTTCCAATGAGTCTCTGCACAGTTTGCTAATAATGGCTTTAATTTCCTTGTTCATCCATTCTACCTGTCCTGAGCTCTGAGGATGGTATGGAGTAAGAAAACTGGCTTTGATTCCCAAATTTTCATAAATCTTTCTCAAAATGGATTGTGAGAAATGTGTCCCAGTCTGAGTCCAAAAAATTCGGTACCCCATACCTAGGTATTATTTCCTTTAGTAATAGTTTTACTACAATGGCCGCAGGGTATTTATTTGTAAGAAATGCTTCTGGCCATTTTGTCAACCTATCTACTATTACTAGACAATAAATCAATTTGTAAGCTCTCAAATGGAGTATAAGCTAACGGTATGCCCCCTAAACCTGTCTTCTTAAATATTCCTTGATTAAGTCTCATACAAATATCACACTTTCCACAGACTCTACTAGCAACTGTTGTAATTCCAAGGGCTAGCCAACATCTCCTAACCATATTCACCATAGCTTGAATACTAAAATGTCCTTTACCATGAATAGAGTTACACACATGATAAAAAACACTTCTTTGGCAAGATGGGCTTTCCTTTGTCTACAAATCATATTTCTCCAATCTCCTTACCAAATTTCATTATCCATGTTTGAACTTCTGAATCATTGTAAGCTTTGGTTAGATCTGCTTCTTCAGTGGCCAAAAGATTCATAACATGAATAGGTGCTTTTCGACCAGCATATTTGCCTGTCACATCTACCCTATGATTTCCCCTAGACACAGAGTCTTTCCCATAGCTATGTGCTCAGCAGTGTATTACAGCAACTTCTTTAGGGAAGTGGATTGCCTCTAACAGTTCTGCAATCACTTTGACATAGGCTATTTCTTTTGCTCCACATGTTAAAAACCCTCTGTTTCTCCAGATTTTTCTGGTGGCATGAATCACCGAAAATGCATATTTTGAGTCTGTGAAAATATTTACTCTCATGCCTTTCCCAATTATACAGGTTTGCTTAAGAGCCACCAACTCAGCTCTTTGAGCTCTGACATTGCTGGGCAATGATCAATACCACAGTGTCTCTGTCTCTGTCACTACAGCTGCACTCTGTATCTATTACCACTATGCCTGTAACTGGATCCATTGGTAAAAATCACTGGATCAGGATTCATAATTGGAGTATCTTTTATATCCAACCTAGTTGTCTCAACTAATGTCACCACATCAACACGGTCATGAATTGGCTCCCCATGGAGTGGTAAATCTGGAAATAGTGTCACAGGATTCAGGACACTACACCATTTTAAACTAATGTTCTCTTTACTCAGCAGTACTATCTCATACTGCCATAATCTCTGCTGTGTAAAGGCTTGTGAATTACATCCGTGAAGTATAGCTTCCAGTTGGTGAATATAATTACACTCAGCTTTGATCCAAATACTAATTGTTGACTTTTGCAATAAAGCAGCACTGCAACTCCTCTGAGACAGGGCACCATCCCTCTAGCCACAGAATCTAATTGTGAATCGTAGTATGCCATGGGTCTGAAATTTGGTCCCAAAGTTTGTGCTAAGACCCCTGAAGCTACCCTTTTGCTTCATGTACAAAAAGATGAAATTCCTTGTCATAGTCAGGTATACCTAAGGCTGGAGCTATTAAAATTGACTCTTTAAGTTTTGCTAAAGCCTGCAAATGTTCTGCATTTAATCTCAATGGTTCTATTACATTATTTCTTGTGAGGTCTGTCAAATACTTTGTTATTTCACTATCTCCTAGAATCCATTGTCTACAGAACCCTGTTATTCCAAGAATCGCTCTCAGTTGCTTCTTGGTCTTTGGCACACTGAGGTTTTGTATGTCACTTATTCCTTTCTTGGGTATACTTCTTGTCCCATTTGCTAGTATAAAACCTAAGTATTCCACTCTGGGCAAACACCATTTCAATTTATATTTTTAAACTTTATGTCCTCTCTTATGCAATTCACAAAGCAGTTTTGCACTGTCCCAAAACAAATCTTTGCATTTGTGGCTGCAAACAATATATAATCCACAAAATGAACCAAAACACTTTCTTTAAATATTGTTTTTTAGATCTTGCTTTAAAATTTGTGAAAAGAGGGAAGGAGCCTTGGACCAACCCTGGGGTAGAACTGATTTCTTTCCCAAGTAAATAACAAAAATTTTCTGTCTTCATGAATTGGGATGGAAAAATATGCAGAACACAAATCTACCACCATATAATATCTGGCATAGACAGAATACATATCCTCCCAAACTTTAATCATTACATGAGGTTCATTTGTATTTGGAGGTACAAATATGTCCACCATTGGTGCTAAAAACTCAATCTTGCTTAAGTTCAAAACATTTTCTATATTTGCAATGGCATTATCTTCTCCACTGTCCCCTAGAGATTCAGTATCCAGCCTACATTGCTCTTCAACTGTTTCTTTACATTTGCTCACAGATAAATTCTCTTTATGCTCACTGTTCTTTGTTTCTGTATCCTTACATTCTTTTTCTGCTACAGTATTGCCCGTCATTAAACTTATTTCTTGTTCACTATTTACTGCAACATCTTTTTGCACAGTTCTTCTATTGTCACTATTTCTCTTTTCATTTTCACTTATCACTATTCTTTTCAGCTTTTCAGTGTTTTTTTGCACCACTACTTTCCTTCACTGTTAACACATTTTCACTTTTTTCTTTTCCTATATCACTGTTACATTTTTCCCAAAAAGGCACATAATATGATATAAGTTGTACATATATTATCGTTAAACTACAATTTCCACATTTATCATGTTGTGAAACAAGACAATATTGCTTAGAGTAGACAAAAATTCACAGAGGAAATATAGACTGGTATATTTCAATTTGCATTTGGACTCCATCTGTTCCTTCTGTAATGGCAGAAATCCTTTTTAGTGTCATGAATCTCTTAGAATTGTCCTGGATCCTTGCCTTGTTGATAATAGTTATCATTCATGTGGACAGCTTGGTGGCTCAGTGGATTAAGAGTCAGGCCCAGAGATGGGAGGTCTTGAGTTCAAGTCTGGTCTTAGACACATACTAGCTGTATGACCCTGGACAAGTCACTTAACCCCCATTGCCTAGCCCTTACCCCTCTTCTGCATTGCAACCAATACACAGTTTTGATTCCAAGATGAAAAGTAAGGGTTAAAAAAAAGTTATCATTCATAGTTGATCATAATATATTACTCTTGTTATTGGGTACCTTGTCCTGGTTGTGCTCATTTTACTTTTTACTTTCACTTTATATAAATCTTTCCAGTTTTTTTTTCTGTTTGAATATTAACTTTTTAAATATCAGTCATTGCTTTAAAATAAATTCTGTAGATGATCTGATCTAATTTTGAAATAACTTTAGTACTGTGGGAACACATTTCCAAGTATTTTTTCTGTGATAACCTGTACATTTTCCCTCAGCTCAACCTGTCCTTATCTTTTGCCTACTTTTTCATATTGCTGATGTCAAATGAAGGGTTTGTTGGAATATCTTTGATTGCTCTTATAATGCAATACAGCCTCTCTTTGAGCTTGTTTCAAGATTGTATTCCATATGTCACCTAAAATCAGCTCAGGTGTTTAATTTTTTAGAACAAATAACTAGTACTAAATAATACTTGGACTTGTGGGTAAAGTGGTAAAGTGTATTATTTCTTGGTATAAACTTCATTAATTATATCATTATTTAATGAAGCTTGTAAGTGCAACATCCTTTTAACACTTTATGAGTTGTGTTTTTCTACATATCAGACTAGAAAAGATTTATTTTCTTACAAAATATTTGAACCTTTAAATATCCACTTAAATGTTATGTTCCTCTGCCTTTTTATTCCTTAAGTTTCTAAGTTATTTTTAAGTAGGATAAAAAATCAGTGCTCCTAACAAAACTCCTTAAATGTGCTCCAATGAAAGATAATGAAGCCCAGGTATCATTCTTCAAGAAGGCTTTGTGCAAATTCAATAAATAAACATTTAATTGTCCATTAACGTGGTGCAAACATCAAACTGGACACAATGGTTACAAACACAAAAAGGAAACATCCCTTCCCCTCAAAAAAAAAAAAGCTACAATAGTCATCAAAACCCTATTCTATTCTATTCTATCCTGTTTTAACATAGTCTTCTGATTTTTTTTAATAATGAAAAAACAGGATTATCCAAACAATTCCATTTTTTATTCCCTTATATTTAGCTGATTCCCCTTTTTCTCTCATTATTGCTTAAACTCTCACCCCTATTTTTTAGACTTAGCTTCTCTATCTCTTAGCTCATTATGAGATTTAGCATTCCTACTACCATGACAACTGTGCCACACTTTTATATTTCTCCCGTCAGCTAGGCTTGCCTCTGTCTTTTTATACATTTCTCTTAAAAATCTTAAGTTGTTTAATAAGATCCCTGTTTTACACTTCTGCCTCTCCATACAAGTCCCATTTTCCCTCCCTGTTAAAATTGTTTTCTTTTGTGTCTTCAGAATTTCAATTTTAAGCAATCCTTTCAATTATTCCTACTTTGATATTCCTGAAACCACTTTTTTTCTCCCTTTGGAACTTTGCCTATCCTTCCTCTGAAGTGTTTGAAATCTGCTTTCCCTGAATCTAGCATACCTGTCAGACTATGACCAAATTTCTTCTCTTCTATGATAAACCCTAGTATGAACTAGTCTTGGTTCCCATCCACTTCAGCAACCACTTCTTCTCCATCAGTGAGAGTCACATACAAAATAAAATTTCCCTGTGTACGTAAGGATGATATATTCTCACTAAGGTAAAATAAGAAGTTATGAGCTGCTTTGTTTTTGGCAGCAAATGTCTGGGTTAGTAAAGTCTCTTGTTCCTATTACTTCATACTTCTGTGACAGGGCTTTTGATCAGTTTCTCAGACACTTCATCTATTTCCTCTTTTTGTCTAGGTGTTCTGAAGTATATTGTAATAATAAAATAATTTCTATTTCTCCTTTTAACCTTTATCCAACGATTCTGTTATGTTTCTCCCACTCTAGTCTCAGTGTAAGATGTAACCCCTCCCTGCCCCCATTTTAACAACACACTTTACATGTCCTCTTTCTTTTGTTCTTTCTGGTTTACATATCAATAACGTATTTGTGTCATAAAATGAATTTGTTTAAAGTTGTTTCCCTGATTGCTTTAAATATTTTAAGTATTTGAATTATCATTTGTACTATAGAAATCTTATGTATCCCAATTACCATTTTCCCTTGCAGGGGTATAATTAAACTCCACTTATTTTCATGAGATTTTTCCATTTGCTTTTTTATGCTTTTCTTTGAGTGTCAATTTGATCACTGAATGTTGTTTTTAGCTATGGCCATTTTGTCAGAAATGCCTGCAATTCCTCTATTTCATTAAATGTTCATTTTTTCTCTATTTCATTAAATGTTCATTTTTTTCCCTGCTATATTATGCCCAGTTTCACAGGATAGGTGATTTGGGGTTGTAAGATTAGATCCTTTGCCTTGTGGAACCTGCCTTCTGATCCTTTTAATGGAAAATCTGCTATGTCCTACTTAATCCTGGTTATGATTCCACAATATTAAAATTGTTTGTTTGTTTTCTGACAGCTTGTAGTATTTTAAAAATCTTCATGGCTTGGGAGTTCTGGAATTTAACTATAACAGTCTTAAGATTTTTAAATTTGGACTTTCCTTCAGGAAGTGATCAGTGGATCTTTTTCAATTCTATTATCTCTTCTTACTACAGACCATCAGAGTAGTTTTCCCTGATAAGTTCTTTCAATATGGTGTCCAGCTTTTTTTTTTATCATGGCTTAATTCATTGATTCCTTGATTTATTTTCTAGGTTGGTTGTTTTTCCTGTGTGAGATTTCAAATTTTCTCCTATTTTTATTTTTTCGAATTTTTTTTATTTTTTCTTGTCTCATGAAGTCTTTATTTCTGTTTGTCCAATTTTAATTTTTAGGGAGCCATTTTCTTCTTTTAGGTTTTTTTTTATTTTAAACCCTTTAACTTCTGTGTATTGACTTATAGGTGGAAGATTGGTAAGAGTGGGCAATGGGGGTCAAGTGACTTGCCCAGGGTCACACAGCTGGGAAGTGTCTGAGGCTGGATTTGAACCTATGACCTCCCGTCTCCAGGCCTGGCTCTCAATCCACTGAGCTACCCAGCTGCCCCCTTCTTTTAGGTTTTAAAGTACATTATTTCTTAGGGAGTTTTTTTTTAAGTATATAGTCTTTCCTTTTTTAGGAAACTCTTTTCTTCAGTAAGTTTTTATTCTAAGCTGTTGATTTTCCTCTGGACTTTTCTAGTTTTTCTTCAAGTTTCTTATTATTTTCATTATTTGTTTTTTCTATCCTTTTTTTGGAGCTATTCTAGAGGTTTGTTTTGGACTTGGTATCCTTAAACTTTTTTCTTTGAGACTTCACATATTTTCATTTTTGTATTGCTGTCCTCTTGTGAACTTGTATTTTGGTAATCTCTCTTATGCAAATATTTTCCTATTGACTGGCTTTTCTGTTTTGATCATTTAGGGGTTATTTTTCCCTTGCTTTTGCCTGTATGTTGAATTTTAGTTCAATTCCTAGAGTTCTTTGCTTGTATTCTGCCTGGGGTCTGCTCAGTTCTATCTGTCTCAGGTCATTCTCTAGAGGTAGCCTTGTATAGCTGCTGTGTGGAAGTTTGCAGCTATTTAGTCTTAACTTGTTGGAGTTGGGTTCTGCCTAATCCAAATGAGGCAGGACCTCAGTTGAGCTGAGTTCCTCCCACTGTTGCTTGTTCTGTATTGCCTTGGTTTCTGCTCTTACTCTGCTGAACCTAGACTGAGCCAGCTCTTCTCTCTCCCCTTCCACTTGGGCTATATTGTGTCTGCATCCCACTAAGGCTTGCTCACTGCTCCCTCTTCATACCCCAGTGAGAAGACCTCCTTCCTGTCTCTCAACATTGTTCTGGACTGGAGCACTGCTTCTCTCTCCTTTTAGTTTTACTGCCCCAGTATTATTTTGGGGGAATTTTTCTTCCATGGTTGTTTGGAGATTGGTTGGCAGACCTTGAGTATTTCTTACTTGACCCTCTTGGCCTGACTTGCTGCTACTGCTATTGCCATCTGCCACTGCTATGTGTGGTCATCTTTCCTTGATAATTTTCTTAAAAGATGATTCTTTTCACACCTTTTTTTATCATGGCTTTCAGGTAGTCCAATAATTTTTAAATTATCTCTCCTGGACCTATTTTCTAGGTTAGTTTTGTTTTTGTTTTTGTTTTGCAATGAGCTATTTCTTATTTTATTTTTTTTTCCATTCTTTTGGCCTTGTTTGTTTTTGTGATGTCTCATGAAGTCATTAGGTTCCACTCGTCCAGTTCTAATTTTTAAGGAATTATTTTCTTCAGTGAGGAGAGTATTAAATGCACATCTTAGAGCTTTTTAAAATAAGAATGAATATAAAGAAGAAAGTAGTTCAGTTTAGCAGGCCACATCAAGAAATCAATTGAACTTCAGGAATGATTCTAAGTAACATGTAAGACATTATTCTAGGCACTAGAAATATAAAGTCAAAAAAGCAAAATAAGTCCTACCCTTAAAAAGTATACTATTTCTCAGTTTATGCAATATACAAACTTATGAAATAATTGGAAAAGGGAGAAACATAACAACTAGGGGGATCAGAAAAAGCTTCTCTGGTGACACTAAGAAGAGTTTGCATATCAAACTGTGGTTTTAAATATACATATATAAACAGATACATATATAAATTTATTTAAATATAATTTACATATGAATTCATATTTATGTATATCTATATGTATAGAAATATTATCTATACATATAGATTATCTATACATATAAATTCATATTTATGTCTATCTATATGTATAGAGAGATTATCTAGATAGATCCACTGAACTTAGAGAAAGAGAAATAGATGTGTGTGTGTCAGAGAGAGAAAGACAGACAAACAAAGAGAGAGAGACTATATATTTGCTGCCAAAGGGATGAGACTTTGGTAAAAAGGAAAACCTCATGTTTGGATTTTCAAAATATTTTAAAACAAATTTTTGTTGTTATGCCTCATATCAGTCATGTATCAACCCTGTATATTTCCTAAAAGAGTATTCCTATTTTACTTCTGCAATCTTATTAGTTTAATATTCTTGACTAACCTGAAGGACTTTATATCATAATAATATTATGATTTTGACTTTAAAAATCACCTTTGATACAGCCGAATTTTTCTTAATGACTGACTTCCATTCAAATAAGAGAAAAAAATATGTTCAAAGAAACAGAGAATGGACTGTTGTGGTCAATCTAGATATCAATATTCTTTTAATCAATTTCTTAAGAACAAATTTGCACTCAGACAGATCAAACTAATTAATTAATCTTTATAGATCAAATAATCAGATCTGTAGTGAATTAAGTAAAGAGATATAGTCATCAACATCAGACTCATAGGGCTTCAGTGGGACAAGGGTTAGCTGAGTTCCACTATCAGTTCATTCCTAGCTTAGGCTGTTAGCCCTGTGTTACTGTTAGTCATCTGGGGATTGGAGTAAGCAGATTCTACTTATTCTCCTTTAACATCAGCTGCATTGGAGTTGACCTTTTGGGTTCACTACCATATCTAGGTGTCCCATTATGACTCAACACTACCAATTAACTCAGTCCCTAGATTGACCATAACAGTTTCTTACACCTCTCACTTGACATGGAGAGTGTAGGGCAAAGAGAGGAGAGAATTTGGTAGGAAAAAAATTCTCACTTGACCCATTCATTCCCACTGACTTATTCTGTATCTCTCCTGCTTTTTGTGGCTAATCTTGAGAAGAACTCCATTCTACTATAGGTGTCTTCGCTTCTTTCCTCTTGCTTTCTTATCCCTAAAACCTGGCTTTCTATCTCATCATTCAAGCAAAACTAATCTCAAAAATTATCAATGACTTCTTCATCACCAAATTCAATAGCATTTTCTCAACCCTTCTTAACTTCTCTGTAGCCTTTAACTCCTTGTTTCCCTCTTTTGTTTAGGTTGCTGGGACATTACTCTCTCTCGGTTCTCTTCTCTATCTCACCAATTCTCAGTTTCCTTTAGTGACTCTACATCTAAATGTGGGGGTCTCACAGGGCTTGGACCTCTTCTTTTCCTTTTTTCCTATTTTATTTGTTCTTCTCATTTTCTCCTATGGATTCAATTATAATTTCTATGCTGATCATTTTCAAATCTGCCTCTCTAACCCTACCTGATATACTGACTTCCAGTCTTACATTTCCAAATGTCTATTGGATGGATATCTTGGATATGTTTATTGGATTCTGCAGACATCTTCAATTCAACACGTCTAAAAATGAATTCATCATCTTTCCCCTTTCCAACCTTCCCTATTTTTGTTGAAGAAATCAACATTCTTCTAATCCTTCAAGCTTACAACTTTGGGATCAGCCATTACCCCTTATTTCCTCTTTCCCCTACATCCAATCTGTTCCAGGCCTCTTCATTTCACCTTCATAGTATTTATCACATATGTCCCCATCTCTGCCACTGTGATTGGTAGATTTTAAAATTGCATTTTATAGTCCATGAATGCCTGATTTCATTTTAATATCTGATCTTGACTTTGATTAGCTTCAATTAGACCCAGACCAAAATAAAAACTGCATGGCAAGGGGGGCAGCTGGGTAGCTCAGTGGATTGAGAGCCATGCCTAGAGACTGGAGGTCCTAGGTTCAAATCCTGCCTCAGATACTTCCCAGCTGTGTGACCCTGGGCAAGTCACTTGACCCCCATTGCCTACCCTTACCACTCTTCTACTTATAAGTCAATACACAGAAATTAAGGGTTTAAAATAAAAATAAAATAAAATAAAATAAAATTGCATGGCAAGTGTAGGTGGACTATAACATCTTACCCACAAAGAATTGTACAGAAGTAGCATATAATATGGCATTAGAAGGATTTATGAAAAGGAAGTAGGCTATTTATTTGGTGAAAGCAAAGATAACTGACAGCTTGGCATCTACAATATTTCAAGATAGCTAGGAGAACGTCCGTAGCCTATTAAATGAATTGCTTTAAGAGATTTATGGGAAGATATGGACAATAACTGTAGCATAATAATGGTTTCCAATCTTGATTACTAAAGGGAACATCCATGTCAATGAAATCAAAGACAATCACCTAAAAAAAGTATTATTTAGTCTCCTGTAAGGTTTTGTTCTTGCAGATGGGTATTTTCTCTAAGTTGGAAGGCGGGGGAAGTGAATTAAATATAATATGAAACTCCAGCAAAATAGTAATCTATATGTATCTACCGAAAATTTTGTGCTGACATTTTGCTTTGGGACATAAACATTAAAGCAACGTTGATATCTCAGTGATTATAAGAGTGAGTTTTTTGGAAGCATAATTATAAGGCTAATATACTTTGTAATTCAAAGGCAAGATATAGTATTATTTTTTAAGAGATGATCTTCAGAATCATTTTAAGGCAAATTTATGTAGTTTATTGAATTTTGTTTGTGGGATTTGCAAATTTTAAAGGGACATTTCATAGGAGATTTTTGGTATAGAAAGCACAATTTATTTTAAAATGCTGCCTGGTAGAGGATACTCTTGATTTCTTGCTTCATGAAAAATAAGAAATTTTCTGGAAGTCTAAAATAACCAACTTGTAAGAGAAAAAGTAGTTTATTTTAGATGCAAACATTTAAAATTACTTACCTAGAGAGTGAATATATTTTTCAAAGTTAATTAATTTTCCTTTGTATTGTTTTGGCAGGAAGAAGCACTTCATGGATTTCGAGTGAGTGACTACTTTGAATTCATGGAAAACTTGGAACAAAACTATAGACCCTTGATACTGCAGGACATGAGGAGCATTCGTGTGCAAAGCATGTAGCTCCACTGAACTAGCATTTTGATTTCATGTTTTAGTTCTTTAAGGGCTGCTGATTATTTTATATTGTATCCTTAAAAATGCACACTTTGTGAATACATATATTGTAAAATCAATAATGAGGTTTTGTAAATATAGTATTTTCAAGAAGTCATTATCTCAATTGGTGGCCTGAAATGAATTCGTTTTTCTAGGCTGCTTTACAATTGCTGGTAGATTGTTTTAGTGCCAGCCCTACCTGAATTGTGGTCTTTATTTATCTTTTCTGGGAGTCAATCCCGAACCACCACAATTTATTCCAATCTAGTCTTTGTCATCTGACTGAAATATTACTAATGAATTGTCAATTAAAAAGCAGTGGTGAAAATAATCACCTCATTAACCTGAATGTGTTTATAGATACTAGAAAAGACAATTGTCTTCTTTATTCATGACTCTCATTGTAGAAGAGTCCTATTTCTATTCTACATGTGGAAGAACGAAGACAAGAGGCAGAAGCACTGCTATCTCCATACCAAATTATTCTCTAAAAGTTGGTATCTGATACATAGATCCATGAATAAAATTTCATAGGAAAATCTCTACCCTTCTTACTCAAAGATAAATTGCTTATTCCATCCTGTTGAGCATTCTCCTATTGTTCTTAGACATGTTTTCTTTAGTGATTGATCTGATCTGGATTGCCTCTGAAGTAGGAAATTAAAGCATTAATTTCTGAATTAAGTGAACATATTTTTTTCTCTTATTTGAATGAAAGTCTGTCCTTAAGAAAAATTCGCCTGTATAAGTATGACTCGGTACTTGTTCAGTTTATTTCATGTAGCATAACTGTCATCATGTTTCTTATTTATGAAGAGTCTTTAGAGTATAGAATAAAACCACACATTAAATAACTTATTTTCAATAGAACTTTTATTTTGAACAAAAGTAATTCAATAGTAACATCTTGTTTTAAAATTTAACTTGAACAACTTTTTCACCAAGCTCTTCTACCTTTCAACCATTTCATCAAAAAATGACTTACAATAAGCCCTTTCTCATTTTTGTAGAAGAGATAACTAGCATAAGGTGTGAAGACTTGTATAATAATGTGATTTTAAATTGTCACTGAATTCCAAAATCAAATTTCATGATAAAAATGCCAATATGACCTTATGAAGAATATCCTTCCTATAAGGTAGCAATAAAGTCTACTAAAAAAAATAGAGCAAGTTAACATGACTCGCCTTACATTTTATCCATGGCTCATATGAATTTAGCTAGAGTCCTTTAGATGACCTAAAACACATAGCCTTGTCCACTTTCAAATTTAATTTTCAAAACCTCTTCCACAGAACCTGTAATATAACTTTATGGTTCCCTTTCTTCCCATTCTATTCCTGAATTATTGTTGTTGCTCCTAAGAAACTTACAGCACTTTATTTCTTTTTAAAAGCAATTTCACAGTAATTGGAAATATGAAATGGAAAAAGAAGAAACAATAAATTAATTTTAGAGTGTTCATTGCTGCTTTTGATTGGAAACTGAGGTAGGGTATAATACAACAAAATTGCACTTTTGGAAGTCTCGACTTCAGCTAGAGCCAGGAGACTTACTTTAATTTTCATTGGAGAAGTAAGTAATGCTGAGTGAATAACTGCCTAATGATTTAGTTAGTGGAAAGCATTTAAAATTATTCTAGTCTGTGTGATAGCTATTATAAATTTGCTCTGTATGGATTATTTTATTTTACCACTATAGTTGGAAAAAAATTAAGCATGACCCATCTTTTGATATACTTTTTCTTTTTCTTTTGATTATTTAGTTTGTAATCCCCAAGGCAGGAACAATTTACATACATACATATATGTGTATATATAGATACACACATACATACACATATAGATTTAGATACTTATACTAAACCATGTTTTATGTCATAGCATGTAATCATTTGTGGAGTTTTAAAAACAATAATGTTTACAGTTTCAGATAATTACTCCCACATACTTCATATTTGATAGTTTATGATGTGTAATAAGTCATAGAAATTCACAGGTGAGTACCTAATGGAATATCTTCTGTGTTCACTTATGATAGTGCCAAAGCATGGAATGTTTCAGATGGTTGGTTTTATATTTCCTAGAAAGCAAAGAAATCTACTGTCAGTAGTTCTTCCCATCTCATCCTCATCCCCACCAATCTGTTCCACCTGATAACTTAGCAAATTAGACCAGACTAGAGGATTAATAGAGATAGAAGATTAATCCCAAACCTGCTGCTACTGACATCAGATTGATACTACATAGACATCACAGTATGTTTACTCAGACCTGTGAAGGATGAAATGCCTCTACAGGGACCAAAGCTGACAATGGACATTGGTCTATGTAATACGTGTTAAAAAACAGAATAGGTACAGTAATAGATTAAGTATAAAACCTATAGAAGTAAGTATATTTGGTACTCTAGCAAATGTATTTAATGTATGTGATATCCTCAAACATAAGAACTCCAGCTATTATGATAAAGACTTACTACAGGTATTCCTTCCACATTGCAGGGGCTAGAGGCATGGCATGCCTGCATTCTTGAAAATCTGCATTAAATTTTGTGGCCCTCCCTTCATTCCAGAGAAGTCTGAATTTTTTTCTTTGTTGTGTTTACAGTACCATACTGTAAAATTTAAGTTACATGTTTGGTCATAGGCTACATGTAGGTCAATGTTAAAAGTGTCTCTACATTTCTAGCCTTTCTGTGTTGTCTGCTGGCTTTCACATTCTTTCCATAAAATAATTTTTTACTTATTTTAACTTTAAAAATAAATTGTATATATTTGATATTAAAATATAAAATACGTTAATATCATACGATATGATAGATATATTATGCATGTTTGAGTTTCTAAACTTTGTATATGAGTGTTATCTCATGGCCTTTGGGTGTTGGAGACAGCTTCTGCAAAATCCCCCCAAAATTACCGCTCAATTTCTATGTAGTCTGAGATTTATCGAAACCATGAATGGGAAAGTTAATATGTGTAAGGGATACCTGCATGGGAAAACTATCATATTATAGAAGAAAATAGACAAACAACATATACCTCATACCTTATTTGAACATAAGCTCCACATGGACACATAACCTAAAGGCTCCAATATAAATTCCTCAATTTAGTATTGAAATATGTAACTGAAATACCAGAGTGGTATGAGTGGGATATTGGTGGGTTCAGGGATCAGTCTAAATGATTACTCAGGGCCAGCAACAGTAGATAACACAGGACCAACAGAATGTAGGTGACAGGCTAACAGATACAGGCCAGGCAGAGGTAACAAACACAGGGATGGTTTGGTTTATTAAAGCAAGGGAAGGTAGGAAAGGGAATTTGGATAACCTTATCTAATATTCACTACCTAACCCTCCCCCACAGATCTAAAGTTGTTCCCTCGTAGGAAGCCTTTAGAGAGAATGAGCTACACTGGTCTTTACCCATCTACCTGCAATCCCAGTCCCTAATATAAATAAACTACTCTAACCCAAACTCCCTCTGGATGGTCACAGAGGTATTGAGTTTGGAAGCTATGTCCTCATGGCCAGGTCATGCCAATGTCATAAAAATGACTACTGCAAACGTTAACTTACAGTTTTCATGTTATACCAGTTAAACTATCAAAAGCATTTTACAGCTTAGCACATATTTAATCTTCATGGATTATTCTTTAAATTTTTGAGGATTTGAGACTGTAATCAAATATGATCAACCCCTGCCATTTGGTGAGCAAATAGAAGAAGAAAGTAACAGAGAGAGTGAGCAGGTAGGAATAGTAGAAAGAATTTTGATTTTATGATAGTTGACTCAGTCTGCATTCTGCCTCTGCACTCAAAGCTACCTGTTTAACTTTGGAAAAGTATCTAAACTATTGGTTTTCTTATCTGTAAATTGAGGGATTTGGACCAAATGGCCTATAAATAAATTATTTTCTAGCTCTCAGTCTGTGATCCTATGATTCTGAGACTCTGTATCATCTATCCCTATATGTAGGGCCAAGAATGGACTCAAGAGGTGCTCTAAATCACTATTAATTAAAAAAATACAAATTAAAACAATTCTGACGTACTATCTCACACTTATCAGACTGATTAATATGACAAAAAATTACAAATGTTGGAGGGGACATAGGAAAACTGAAACACAAATACACTCTTGGTGGAGCTGTGAACTGATAACCATTCTGAGGAACAGTTTGGAACCATGTGCATACCCTTTGACTTAGCAATACCCCGAGATCAAAGTCAGGAGGAAAGGATTTCCTTGTACAAAAATATTTATAGCAGCTCTTTTTGTGGTGCCAAAAAATTGGAAAGTGAAGGGATGACTATCAGTTGGGGAATAGCTGAATAAGTTACCATATGTTTTTAATGGAATACTAATGTGTCATAAGAGATGATGAACAGGAAGATCATAAAAAACCCCTGGAAAAACTTATTTGACATGATGCACAGGAAAGTAAGGGAAGTAAGCAGAACCAGGAGAATCTTATAAACTAACAGCAATAATTTACAATGCCCAACTGTGAAAGATTTAACCATTGTCAGCAATGCAAGGATCCAAGACAGCTCCAAGAAACTCATGACGAAAAAGGCTCTCTACTGCATAGAAGTAATCAATGGAGTCAATGCATATTAAAGCATACAATTAATTTTCTACTTTATATGTTTTTTCTTGTATATGCTATATGTGTCTTCTTTTACAACATGATGGACATGCAAATATGTATCACATAATAACACATGTATAACCTATATTATGTTACCAGCCATCTCAGGGTGAGGAAAAGTAGAGGGAAGGGGAGAACATAGATTGTAAAATATCAGGAAACAATTTTTCATAATTGTATCTCTGTGTAATTGGGAAAAATATAATTTAAAAATAATGTACTCATGGAAATTCTTATCAGTTTTGTAAACAAAAGTGAAAGCAAAGGACATATAGATGTCATATGCACAGATGATATAATGGCCCTCATAAAAGTGGAAGGACAACTATCTATATATCATAAAAAAGAGCCATAGCAAGACAAAACAAAAAGAAATTATGTCCCATGGACTGAGGACAATTTCAAGTGTACCCTTTTAAAGAATATATGAAAATAAAGTAGGAAATGAAGATAAACAGAAAGAAAGGGTAAATTTGGAATTCACTGAAGTGACAGATACAGTCTAGACAGTATAGATACTACAACCTCCTTCTTTTCACAGAAAATCTTGAAAATGAGACAAGACTGATTAAGTAGGTCTTTATTGCTGTTACTGTGTTCAGTGTTCTCCTGGCTCTGCTCATTTCACTTTTATTTCACTTTTTATCACTTCATATGTCTTTCCAGGTTTGTTTATTTGGTTTTTGGAACCATTTTGTTTATCCATGATTTTCAATCAAGTTTGATATCTCCCTCCACCCTAGCTCTTCATATTGTCAGTTATTAAGTTTTACCAACTTTTCCTATCACACCCCTCCAATATGTAACTTCTTTTATATTTCATTTCCACTGCTTTGTTCCAATCCCTCTTTCCCTTTCATATTTTATTACTAATAGTTGTCATCTTACTAATTCTCCTACCAATCTGCCTTCCACAAATGATCCTTTTTTAATGCCTGACTTTCCTTACATCAGCCTCCTTTTCCTTTTTTTTTATGCTTAGCCTTTCAGACTCACCACAATTTGGCCCCAGGCTACATAATTGTTATTATTTTTACATTTAAAATGTAACTTCAATTCTTTAATTCTCCCAAAATCATGAGTCCTGGAGATATACAAATTTCTGAATGGTTGTCTTGGGGAAATAATTTAAACTTGCTTGAACCTGTTTCTTTGTCTGCAAAATGAAAGATTGGATGGATCATAAGCCATGTATTCCAGTTCTAAATTCTAAGATATTCATGACTTCTGTGCATTTTAAAATGTTCTAAGTCCTGGGAGATTACATTTCCCAGGACTCCCTATCACAACTTCCTCAGACACATCCCACTTCCTTTGTGGAGGTGTCTGAGAAAGTATAAATGACAGAGAGGCGCTGGTGTTTGATGCTTTTTTTGGAGAAGGGCGCTTTTCCCTCAGAACTGAGGAGAGCCTTTTTCCCTGGCCCGGAGAGCCTTGGTCCGGACATATCTGTCGGTGATCTACCTCCTAGTTTCCCCAGACCTTTTCTTTCCTAACCTAAATAAACCCAGTTTATTCTATCCCTAAAGTGTAACCTGATTTTGTTGGGCTCCAAAGGGCTTGGGTCAATTTCCCACTGCGGCTAGGGGCTACCTTCCTTCCCTTCTGGCTTCCTTCCTTACCTTCCTTTTCCCTTCCTTCTCCCATTATCCCATTCATCCTCCTTCTTTCACCCACATCACAAATCTCGCGACCCAGATTGGAGCTTGAACCTGCCTGCCTGCCTGCCTGCCTGCCAGCCTGCTTACCTACCAGTGAGTTTAAAAAAAAATTCCTGCCCAATGGGAACATCCTTGTATTTTATTCTTCGTCTGGAATGGCCTCCTTGTTTCTTCTCTTTTGTAATCTTGACCCTATTCAAGATCCAGTTCAAGCCTCTCCCTAATCCACAATGATTTTCCCTCCCTGTGAATCTTTACCACTTATTATTTAAATGATTTACTTGCCCTTAAGTCATAGCATATTATCATTTCATATTAACTCGTAATTTTAACATTTAATTCACATATTGCTAGAATATATGCACTTTGAAAATATAGAACATTTTTTATATTTCATCGTATTTTTCATAATGTAAAGAACAGGATACTATGCACAAATAGTAGTTTATAATTTTATCTAGACACATAAAGTATAAATAGACATCAGAATATGAGTATATTTATAATATGTCTCCTTCCACCCTGAATATCTAAATTAGGGCCAAAATCTTTATAGTGTGAGTGGGGCAGAAGCAAGATGTGAAAATTCATTTTCTGCTAATATAACCAGAATTAATGATAGGGTTCTGTGATGTTGATGAAAAAGGGAGGAAAGATAAGGAGAAAGGAAAAGAATAGAAGGTAGGGAATAGGAAGGGAAGGCAGGTAGGTAGCCGGGGTAGCTCCCAGCCCATTGGGGAAATTAGCCAGAACCCTTTGGAGCTCAATAAAATCAGGCTACACTTTACAAATAGAATAAGCTGGGTTTATTTAGGTTCTGAAAGGAAAAGTCTGGTGAAACTAGGAGGCAGATCTCCAACAGCTAAGTTAGGACCAAGACTTGGGGGTGGGGGGAAGGCTCTCCTCGCTTCCTGAGAAAAGGCACCAAAACCCACACCCCTCTCTGGCCTTTTAACACTTACTCAGACACCTCCCACAAAGGAAGTTGGATGTGTCTGAGGAAGTTATCATAGAGAGTCCTGGGAGATGTCTCCCAGGACTTCAGAGGCATTTCAAACTGCACAGTTCCCTGATCAGCCCTCAAAAGCTTATTTAATTCATCATATAATTGAAATAATCTAATTTTGCAGATGTATAATACTTTATATAATAGATCAGTTAGGTATCTTGGATCTAGCATTGCTGCCTATTCACCGTTTTATAATATTTTAATAAAAGAAATATATTCTAACTTCCAAACGAATAGTTTATAATTGTGTCAAAATTGCAAGGCTTGTATTGAGTCCCCACTCAAACATTTTTATAGTATCCTTGAGAAAGTTACATTAGCTCTTGAATTCAATTTCTTTATCCCCAAGACAAGGATATTAATCATTGCCATATTTAGTTGGGGAGTAAAAGGGGGGGTCTTTGTAAAACCTTAAGTATTTATTTGCGTTTGTAAAACATTGTTAATTGGCTTGGAGCTACATGAAGATAGAAGTGTTTAACATACAAATAGTTGGTTTTTTTTTTTTTACAAATAGTTTTTCTAAAAAAAAATCTTTATATTCTTCATGCTCTGGGACTGGTCTCTGGGCTTGCCTTCCCTTGTTCTTCCCTTCTGAAGACTGAGACTAGTGCCAGCTGTTGCTATTTTTGCTATTCCTCTATTACTGCAGATGACTGCATTGCTGAGTTGGTGCAATGCAACAACCACCCAATGACAATGTCCTTCTCTTTTGATCTAGTGATGAAAGAAAATTCTACGAAGTGAGTAGCTTCTGAGGTTTTTGACTTCATCCTGCTCAAAAAAGGAAAGGAGGGAAAGCAGGAAAAGTCCATTCCTTCTGCTTTTTAGACCTCAACATGATGAGAATGAAGACCTAGAGAATAGCCGAAATTTGGTCCTATGCTCATCAGTTCTTTTTTTTGATAATACCAATAAGAAAAGTAACAAAAACTGCATTATTATATCAATGGGTACCCAGAAAAGCCTTTGATGAAATATAGCAGGCATTCCTATTAAAATCATTTGAAAGCACAAGTGAAAATGGATTTTTTCTTTAAATGATATGGAGCACCTAACTAAAACCATTATCAAGTATTATCAGTAATGGGGAGAAATGAGAAGCTTTCCCATTAATATCAAGAGTGAAACAAGGGTGCTCATTAACACCAATATTATTTAATATCATATTAGAAATGCTAACAATAGAAATAAGAGAAGAAAAAGAAACTGAATGAATCAAATTGAACAAAGAGTTAATGAAACTAGATTTGTTGATGACAATGTATGTTGAAAATTCTAGAAATTCAACTAAAAAGTTAAAACTACAAATAATTTTAGCAAAATAGCAGGATATAAAATAAATCCACACACACACACACACACACATATTAGCATTTATATTTATTAGTGACAAAGTCCTGCAAGAAGAGATAGAGATAAATTTAAAATAACCATAGATAGAATACAATACCTGGAAGTATTCTTACCAAAACAAATCCAAGAACTACATGAACATAATTAGAATATTTTAACACAAATAAGTCAGATCCATATAACTGGAGAAATATTAATTGTTCATGGACATATAGAGTTAATATAATTATCGTTAGACCTATCATCCTATATAATCTGTTATTCCCTACATCCCAATTAAAATACCAAAAAAAGTACTTCTGGGCTAAGATGGCCATAGAGTAAAAGGAACTTCACAACTCTTCCTACACCAATCACAACAAAGCATCTCGAAAGGACAAAAATCAAAATCAGACGAAGGAAGGGGCTCTGACAAGGGCCACAGCCTTGAAGGTAGGCAGAGTTTGGGCATTTACACATTATAAGGGGGTAAAATTATGCCTACCAAAGTGGGATCTAATCACCCCTCCTCCATACCACCTACCATGTCAGAGTCAGAGCGAGGGCTTGGACAATCTCTAAATTTTGGGGAGTTGATGAGAGCATCACAGTCTTACCCCTGAGGGCAGCACAACTCCTTGGCAGTTAGGCTCAGGATCTGAAGCTGAGGAATGAGGAGCATGGTCCATGGAGCAGGGGCTTGAAGATGGGAAAGACCCAGGCTGGCCTTGGCAGATGTAATGGAGACTGGGAAAATAGCTTCAAGGCAAGACTCTTTAAAGCCCACTACACCAAGAACTGCCTTTTTGCCTCACTCCGACTTCTGGCTGAAAAACCAAGATGATTTAGAGAAAAAAACAAGCACACCAATGGCTACCAACATGAAGGAACTGCAATCCATAAGTGCCAAAAGAAATAAAAAGCCCTTGACCCTGGATAAGTTCTATGGAGAAAAGGAGTAGAGTATAGAGGCAACAGCAGAGAGAGACAAAGAAGCAAACACATCCAAACTTTAAAAAAGAAAACAAAAAGGAAATTGGTCACAAGCTCTCCAGGAACTCAAAATGGAGTTCAAGAATCAAGTAAGAAAAATAGAACAAAAATGGGCAGAAAAGTGGGAAATAGAAATGTAAGTAATTCAAAAGGAATTTAACAGTTTAAAATACAGAATCTCCCACTTGAAAAAAGAAACACAGAAATCACGTGAATAAGCAAATTGGAGACCAGAATTAACCTGCTAGAAGCCATGAAAGCTTGGTGGACTAAACAAAAAAGGAAAATCAAAAGATCATAGCTGAAAACCAGTCTTTAAAGACTAGAATTGGACAAGTAAAAGCTAATGATCTCACAAGAGAGCAAGAATTAATAAAGTAAAATCAAAAGAAAAAATAGAAAAAAACACAAAATAACTCATTGAAAAGACAATTGTCATGGAAAACAAGACCAAGAGAGACAATTTGAGAATCATTGGTCTACCTGAAAACCTAGAAAAAAAAAACAAGCCTTAACATCATATTACAAAAAATTATCCAAAAAAATGCTCTGATATTTTCTTGAATAAGAGGGCAAAATAGACATTGAAAGATTCTATAGATCCCTCTCTACATTAAATACTCAAAAGACAACTCCCAGGAATGTATTTGCCAAATTCAAGAGCTTCCAAGCCAAGGAGAAAATATTGCAAGAAGCCCAAAAGAGACAATTCAGATATCAAGGAACCCTAGTCAGCATTACACAGGATCTGTCAGCCTCCACAATAAAGGACTGCAAGATTTGGAATATGATATTCAGAAAGGCAAGAGAATTGGGTGTACATCCGAGGATCACCTACCCATCAAAAATGTTATAAAATTCCAGGGGAAAGTATGGACATTTAACCAAATAGATTTCCAAATATTTGTAAAGAAAAGACCAGAACTAAATGGAAAATTTGATGCCCAAATACAAAATTCAAGAGAAAAATGAAAAGGTAAACAAGTGGGGGAAAAATTATAAATGCTTCAGTAATGTCAAAATGTTTATATTCCTATATGGAAAAATGATATTTGTAACTCTCAAAAATTGTTTTCACTATCATAGTAGAAAGAATTATTCATAGGTAGAAGCTGGGGTATTAAGTGGTTTAAGATGATATGTAAAAAAAGGAGGGGATAGAATAGAAGATGGCACCAAGAAAAACTTAAAGGAAGAAGAAAAATAGAATAAATTATACCACATAACGAGGTGCATGGGAAGGAGAGGGTAAGAATAAGAAGGAGAGGAAAAGAGTGGAATAGTTAATACTGAAAACTTACTCTCAGTGGAATAAATTCTGAGAGGGAAGAACATCTAGATCCATTGAGGTATAGAATTCTGTCTTACCCTATAGGGAAGTTGAGAGGGAAAAACAAAAGAGGGGAGTGGTATAGGGCCTACCAAAAGGAAGGGAAAGAGAGGAGGGAGAGAATTCAATAGACCTTAAAGAAAAATAAGAGGAAAATAAGGGAGGGGGTGGGGAAGGAAGTAAAATAAGGGTGTGGAATAGGGTGACTGATTAAAAGCAAAACACTGTTGTGGAAGGAAATAGTAAAAGAAGAAACGGCAGGACTAAAAAAGGAAATCAAGATGGGGATTACACACATAGTAATCATAACTCTGAATGTGAATGGAATGAACTCACCCATAAAACAGAAGTAAATAGTAGAGAGGATAAGAAACCAAAATTTTACCATATGTTATCTATAAGAAACACACATGAGGCAGGTAGATACACACAGAGTAAAGTTAAGAGGCTAGAGCAAAATTTATTGAGCATAAACTGAGAAAAAGAAGGCAGGAGTTGCATACACGATAAACAAAAAATACACAAAGAAAATAACAGTACTCAACATGTATGCACTAAATGGTATAGCATCCAGATTTTTAAAGGAGAAACTATTGGAGGTTAAGGAGGAAATAGATAGTAAAACCATACTAAAGGGATACCTCAACTTTCCTCTATCAGATCTAGAAAAATCAAACCAAAAAAAATAAATAAGAAAGAGGTAAGAGATGTGAATGAAATCTTAGAAAAATTAGTTAATAGATATATGGAGAAAAATAAATAGGGACAAAAAAAATACACCTTCTTTTCAGTAGCATATGGTATATTCACGAAGACTGGCCATGTACTAAGGCATAAAAACATGGCAAATAAATGCAAAAAAGCAAAAATAACAAATGCAAACTTTTCAGATCATAATGTAATAAAAATAATAATTTTTAAAGGTACATGTAGAGGCAAATAAAAATTCATTGGTAATTAAATAATGATTCTCCAAAATTGATTGGGTAAAGAACAAATCATAGAAACAATTAATAATTTCATTGAAGAGAATTACAATAAAAATTTTTGGAATATAGCAAAAGCAGTTCTTGGGGAAAATTTTATATTCCTGAGTGCATATATCAACAAATCAGAGAGGGCAGAGATCAATGAATTGGGCTTGAAACTTAAAAAATTAGAAAAACAACAAGTTAAAAATCCTCAAATAATAAATTCGAAATCCTAAAACTTAAAGGAGTGTAAGGAAGAAATTAATAAAGTTGAAAGTAAAAGACCCAATTAAATGGCAATGAACATAGCAATCTAGGTGATATAGATGAATATTTACAAAAATATAAACTGCCTAGATTAATAGAAGAAATAGAATACTTAAATATTTCCATATCAGAAATAAAAATTGAACAATCCATCAAAGAACTCCCCAAGAAAATATCCCCATGACCAAATGAATTCACAAGTGAATTCTATCAAATATTTAAAGAACAACTAGTTGCAATACTATACATACTATCTGACAAAATAAGCAAAGAAGGAGTTCTACCAAATTCCTTTCATGACACAAATATGGTACTAATTCCAAAGCCAGGAGACCAAAAACAGAGAAAGAAAATTATAGACCAATCTCCTTAATGAACATTGATACAAAAATCTTAAATAGAATACTAGCAAAAAGACTCCAGCAAGAGATCATGAGTATTATTCGCTATGATCAGGTGAGATCATATGCCAGGAATGCAAGGATAGTGTGATATTAGGAAAACCATCCACATAATTGACAGTATCAACAACCAAACCAACAGAAATCTAATGATTATCTTAATGGATTGACAAAAAGCCTTTGACAAAATACAACACCCATTCCTATGGAAAACACTAGAAAGTATAGAAATAGAAGGGTCTTTCCCAAAATTAATAATTAGTATATATCTAAAACCATCAGTAAGCAATCATCTGCAATGGGGATATATTAGAAGCCTTCACAATAAGATCAGGAGTGAAGTAAAGTTGATCATTATCACCTCTATTATTTAACATTGTACTAGAAACACTAGCAATAGCAATTAGAGAAGAAAAAGAAATTGTAGGTTTTAAAAAAGGCAGTGAAGAGACCAAGCTATCACTCTTTGTAGATGATATCATGGTCTACCTAAAAAATCCTAGAGTTACAATAAAATCATAAACAGAATTAATCTAGCAGCCACAAACTACATTAACTTAAAATGATTCAGTGTAACAGAAAAATCAACGAAATAAGCAAGATTAATTTACAAAACTAATTAGCAAGATACAGTAAGATACAGTCTTTTTAAAACAGAAATAAAACTCATTCAGTTCTGAGGTTTAAAAGTTTGAGTTCTGCTGAGTTTAAAGGGTTTTTTTTTAAGTTCAAAGTTCTGAGCAGGTACGGGGTGAATATTCTTCCCCTAAGTTCAGTTTTTAATAATCACAAAAGTTTGAATAGGCCAAGTGCCCGAAGAGGTTCAGACGCTAGGTCCACATGGGCTTGGGGTTAGAGAAAAGCTTAGGCCAGTTTTGTAGAAAATCCCACGTACTGTAGAGCTTGTGTGGGTGGGGGTTGCCTAAATTAGGTCTTTAGAGAAACTCATGGAGGGCTAGAATGCAGGCCATTACCAAGGGAGGGTAGTGGAAATATATTACCCAAGCCTAAGCAGTAGTCTCTGAAAATCTTGGCAAAAGCAGCAGGCCATTTCTGTTGGGGTCAGCGTTCTAGGACTACCTGGACTAGCAGCACCAGCAGCAGGAATCGGAGAAGAGGTCTGCTCTGGCCATTCAGGAAAAGCTGCAGGCTTGTAGTCAGGAAGCAGTAGGAATGGAGATCAGGTCTGGAGTCAGGAGATCAGTGGCAGAGACACACTGGCTGGGCTTCAGCATTTTAGTTTTAAAGCCAAAAGCCAGAATTGGCTGGCCTGACCTCCCAAGGTGGTTTGGGCTGGACTGGCTGGCTGAGTCCCACCTGAGGCAAAAACGTGCTGTTGCTTTTAGCAAAAGTATGGCAAGGAAAGCCACTTTCCTTTTTAAAAAAAGTGCTCAAAAGAGCTGAGCCAGGCCAAAAAGAAAGCATGGCTATCGTTAGGCTATCTGGAAGATTGAAAGTTCGAATTTCGACCGTGTGGTTGCCATAATTATTAATATAAAAAATAATAAAAGCTGATATAATAATATAAATTAGTAGTTTAATTAAAGCCATGCTGATAGATAAAGCCATTAGAACACTAGCCGGTAAGAATTCAAAACTGCCGCCTAGACATAATTGTTACCTCCTGTCTCTTCCTGAGTCTGGTAGCTAAAGAGTGCTTCATTTTGGATACTCCTCTCATTTAAACAGTCCTCTGCGTGGTGACGCAGGCATCCCCACGCCCAAAGAACCAAACCGGAAACCTGTTGGACTATGGGAAATGCAGTTTGATAGTTCCCAAGTGTCCATAGAAAAAAAAAAAATATATATATATATATATATATATATATATATATACTTTTAGATGGCATCTCCCAAATTTCACTTTTACACAACTAAAAAAGCTAGTGGAAATAATGAACAATTTTAGCAAAGTTGCAGGATACAAAATAAATGCACATAAATCGTCAGCTTTTCTATACATTTCCAACACAACTCAGCAGCAAGAGTTAGAAATAGAAACAGCATTTAAACTCTCTCTAGACAATATAAAATATTTAGGAATCTATTTGCCAACACAAACACAGGAATTATATGAACACAACAGCAAAACACTTTCCACACAATTAAAACTAGATCTAAATAATTGGAAAAACATGAACTGCTCATGGATAGGACAAGCTAACATGATAAAAATGACAATACTACCCAAATTAATTTATCTAATTAATACCATACCTATGAAACTACCAAAAAACTTTTTTTCATTGAATTATAAAAAAATTATAACAAAGTTCATTTGGAAGAACAAAAGATCAAGAATATCAAGGGAACTAATGGAAAAAAAGTGAAGCATAGAGGCCTAGCAGTACCAGGTCTTAAACTGTTCTATAAAGCAGTTGTCAGCAAAACAATATGGTACTGGCTAAGAGACAGAAGGGAGGATCAATGGAATAGACTTGGGGTAAATATCCTCAGCAAGATAAACCTAAATAATCCAACTTTTGGCACAAGAACCTACTGTTTGACAAAAACTGATAGAAAATTTGGAAAGCAGTACAGGAAAAATTAGATCTAGATCAACATCTCACACTGCACACCAAGATAAATTCTGAATGGGTAAATGACTTAAATATAAAGAAGGAAATTATAAGTAAATTAGGTGAACATAGACTTTATGGGAAGGAAAAGAATTTAAGACCAAACTAGAAATAGAGAATATCACAATATGTAAAATGAATAATTTTGATTACATTAAATTAAAAAGGTCTTGTACAAACAAAACCAGTGCATCCAAAAGTAGAAGGGAAGCAAAAAATTGTGAAAACATCTTTATAACAAAACCCTCTAACAATGTTCTAATTTCTCAAATACATAAGGATCTCAATCAATTCTACAAAAAAATTAAGTCATTCCCAATTGATAAATGTGCATGGGACATGAGTAGGCAGTTTTCAGATAAAGTAATCAAAACTATCAATAAAGACATGAAAAAAGTTTACTAAATCTCTTATAGAGAAATGCAAATCAAAACAACTCTGAGGTACCACTTCACAACTAATAAGTTGACCAATATGACAGCAAAGGAACTTAATAAATATTGGAGGGGATGCGGCAAAATTGGGACACTAATGCATTACTCATGGAGTTGTGAATTGATCCAACCATTCTGGAAAGCAATTTGGAATTATGCCCAAAGGGCTTTAAATGAATTAATTCCTGCCCTTTGACCCAGCCATACCACTGCTGGGTTTGTACCCCAAAGATATAATAAGGAAAAATACTTGTACAAAAAATATTTATAGCTGTGTTCTTTGTGGTGGCAAAAAATTGAAAAATGAGGAAAAGCCCTTCAGTTGGGGAATGGCTGAACAAATTATGGTATCTGCTGGTGATGGATTACTATTTTGCTCAAAGAAATAATGAACTGGAGGAATTCCATGTGAATTGGAATGACCTCTAGGAACTGATGCAGAGTGAAAGGAACAGAACCAGGAGAACATTGTACACAGAGACTGATACTGTGGCACAATCAAACATAATGAACTACTCTACTAGCAGCAATGAAATGATCTACGACAATTCTGAGGGACCTATGAGAAAGAATGCTATCTACATCTAGAGAAAGAACTGTGGGAAATAGAAATACAGAAGAAAACCATTTTGTCAACCACATGGTTTGATGGGGATATAATTGGGATGTAGACTCTAAATGATCTCTATTGCAAATATTAATAATATGGAAATAGGTCATGATCAATGATACATGTAAAACTCAGTTCTACAGGAGGGAAGAGGGGAGAGGGGAGAGAGAGAACAGGAATCATGAAACCATGGAAAAATATTCTAAATTAACTAAACTTAGAATATTTTGAGTTATAAAAAATAATAAAATTCATTTGGAAGAATTAAAAATATATAGAATATCAGAGGAATTAAAAGAAAAAAAAGGAATGTTTATCAGTACCCGATTTTAAATTGTATTAGAAAGCAATAAATATCAAAACTATCTGATAGTGGCTAAGAAATAGAAAGGAAGATCAGTGGACAGAACAAACATACAACAAACATCATGGAAAAAATTATCATAATCTTGTACTTTACAAAATCATGGATCTGGTTTTTTGTGATAAGGAAATACTGTTTGGTAAAAATTGCTGGGATAATGGGAAACCAGTTTAGCAGAAACTAGGTTAGACCAATATCTAATCTCATTCACTAAGATCAAAATGGATACATGTAAGGATGAGGGATGGGACAAAAGGAGAAGGCCATTGGTGACAGTTACTGACTGTTGGGGCCAGAGGGATTCTGGGGAATTCTCTGGAGGAAGAAGGAGAGGAGAGGATTTCCAGAGGAGATTCTTTGAGGAAGGAGGAGAGGTTCTGAGGAGGAACATCTCAGCTCAAATCCAGTCCTGAGGGCTTCCTGAGGATCTTTCTTTGAACAATTGATACCCCGATTCCCTGGTCAAAGGCATCCCATCACATCTCACCCAGCAAGACTTCAATCATCAAGTCAGCTAAGTTTGGGACTCCATTTGGGAGCCATCTCTTAGGCTCCTTCCCCCATCATCCAACCTTGCTGAGAGACCCTTTCTGGTTTGATTTTGCAATTATAGAAAAGGATAGAAATAGAAATAGAAATAGAAGAAGGGTCAAGGGGGGAGGCGCTTAGGAGTGGGAACCCCAAAGGTTCCCACCTGAGTGACAGACCCCATAGAAATAGAGAAGAGGGCACCCCAAAATCCCTCTGCCCTTCACCCCTTTCCCCACTT
The DNA here is from genome assembly GCF_016433145.1 of Gracilinanus agilis. NCBI lineage: Eukaryota > Metazoa > Chordata > Mammalia > Didelphimorphia > Didelphidae > Gracilinanus > Gracilinanus agilis. The sequence goes on along the minus strand of NC_058133.1, from coordinate 374,947,550 downwards.
CCTATTTTGATATTAATAAAAGCCATTCATTATTCAGATAGAGTTCCAGAGTACCTGAGAGATGAGGGGAGGGGAATCACAGCTTGGTCTGGCTGCCTCCATCTTGGAACTAGACCACCCACTGTGAAGTTGACTGACGTCAGGGGAGGCTTGCATGAACCCCACCGTCATTCAGAATCAGACAGGGGTCCCCCATACCTCCTCTTATAGGGAAGCCTCTTCCCCAACTCCTGTGGGGTAGCACAACCATCCAGGTCTCCCAGTTTCGGGGTGACACCCCCTCAAAGCCTCCCAGTGCATATTTGGCAGGAGGGAGAGCTAGAAGAGAGTCCTACCTCATAGACTCTCTTTCTCCCCCTCTCTATCTCCCTTCTATCTATTAAACATTGGTTATTGGCTCTGTCGTTCTTATATACATGAATATAGACATAAAAGGAGATACCCCAAGTAAATTAGAAGAACAGGAAACATATTCTTATCTGATTTATGGATAGAAGAGAAATATAACAAGCAATTATATAGAATTATATAGAAGAGAAATAGAACAAGCAATGGAGAGCATTTTGAAATATAAAATGTAGAATTTTTAGTATATTAAATTGAAAAGGTTTTATACAAATAAAATAAATGCTGCAAAGATCAGAAGGAAAGCAAAAATTGGGAGGGGATGTATTTTATAGACAGTCTCTCAGATACATGTCTCTTATCTAAAATATATAGAGAACTGTAAAATTTATAAGAATAAGTACCATGCCCCAATTGATAAATGGGCAAAAGATATGAACAGACACTTTTTAGATGGAGAAACTAAACACATATATAAATATATGAAAAAATGCTCAAAATCACTACTGATTAAAGAAATGCAAAACAAAACATTCTGAGTTATCTCCTCCTCCCCTTCAGACTGGCTAAAATGAGAAAAGGTCAAAGTGATGAATGTTGTAGGAAATGTGGAAAAATGTGGGCATTTATGACCTGTTCTTAGAGCTGTGAACTGATTTATTCATTTTGGAGCGCAATTTGGAATTATGACCATATTGTTATAAAACTGTGAATAACCATAGACCCAGCAATACCATTGCGGGGTCTGTTTCTCTAGGAGATCAGGGAAAGAGGAAAAGAACTCATAAGTTCCAAAATATTTAGAGCTTCTCTCTTTGTGGTGGCAAAGAATTGGAAACTGAGAGGATGCCCATCAGCTGGGGAATGGCTGAATGAATTGTGGTGTATGATTGCAATGGAATAATACTGTGCCAGAGGAAATGATGAACTGACATTAAAAAAATATATTTGGAAAGAACTACACAAGATAATGAACAGTAAAAAAAGTAGAACCAGGAGAAATTATACATAGCCAAAGAATTAATCCTGAAAGAATAAACTGAGAATGTTACCTCTGGAAATTGAACAAAAAGGTGAAATATGAAAGACTTAATTTATATGTACATGTTGGCCCCCTTGAGGATATCTTTTGTGATGCAGGGAGATTGGATAGTGTCTGGGACAGTAGTGGACTGGATTTATTATGTAGAGATGATGAAAAGTAAACTATAACATAGGAGGTTTGTGATTACATTTGTGTATGATCTTTTTTTTCTTTGAATATGGAGATGCTTGTTTTGTTTGGCTTTGTATAGTTTTGGGAAAAAATTTTAATGTGACTTGTAAAATAGATTTGCGATCTCACTGAAGTAGCTACTCACTCTAATGGAAATTGTGACATCTCTGTGTGAAACTCTCCTTTCCTCACAAACTCAAAGTGGTAAGTCCACCCAAATGTGTTGGGGAAGGTGAGAGAAGAAAGTGGTGACTTTGGGTATCCTTTGACATTTTATGGATTCCAGTGGAGCTCATGAGATATTTATTAGTAATCCTCCCTTAAACAATTGGAATTAAATACATTTATAACAATGTTTTTCTTTTTTTATTGTCTAAGTTATATCAATACATAGTGATTTACATAGACATTTTTGGATTATTTCATACTATCCATTAGTAAAGGAGAAATAAGATAGAAAGAAACATATTTCTTTTCTAATTTAGAATATTACAGATACAGTCTTGATTGTGGACTATACTTATCTATACCAATTGTAATTTCTACAAAGTAAGGGCAAAGGATTATCACTTAAGTTTGCACCAATATATTTACTTACCTGATGAGATAAAGTAGGGTCAAAGAAGTTAACCTTACATAAAACTTGAATTTTTAGCTCTAGCAATATCATAGCCTTTAAAATCCGTTAACTTCTTTGGCTCAATTCCTAACACGTATTCTACTACTGGCAATTGGCCACCCTGCAAGTCTTAGCACCATGGAATTAATTGGAGTGTCATGTTTGCTAATAGAGTGTATTTGAGATACATTGGGGGAGGCATTTATTAAAATGTTAGCTGTTAAAATTTGATCATCTAATCCACTATTTAAACATTGATCTACTATCATCAAAAAATGTGTGAGTCCTCTTTTATTCCTTGTCCTATTCATTTTTAAGCTATTCTTAAAACCCAAAGTTTAATTCCTTTGTTGAATCCCTCAAACATCTTCCTTTCGTTTTTATCAAATATAATTCTGACAAAAATAAATTTCATAGCCATATTACTAAAGGCAAAATATTTCTAAAACACCAATCACCATAGCTTCAGTTTTCTTTCCCACAGTGATTTCACCAATTTTTTTTTAAAAATACAGTATCATGAAATGCTTCTGATCAGAAGATATCCTTCCACTCAGAAGAATGAAATTAAAGATAAAGTGAGAAAATTATAAATATGAGAACAGAACATGTATTTAAGTACTCGTTGGCTTAACAATCCACTCCTGATAGTTCATAAAACTACCAAGTAGTTCATAAAACATAAAAGAAGCATTTATAAGAAAATATATTTTTAAAAATCTTACACTTTTATTTGTGGAAATAATTCTCTGATTTGGTTCTTTTGCAACCTCCATAAGTTAAGAAGCCTTGTCTTTCTTCTCACTCTACACTACTGGATAACTGCTCCTTCCATGTCAGGGAATCTGAACCTTCCCCCACCACAATCATTGCATAAACTCTATTTCCTGTCCCCCAGTGCCCACCCCCTTGTTTCCGTCTCGTCCCCCAAACTATCTGCCAATATTCTACTCCATAGTTACCAAACCTTCCATTATTCTCTAGAATTCTCCATAGGTAAGAAACTTGCTTTCATCTTTAAATTTTGCTTTTCTCACTTTTTTTCTAAGAAGTAGAAGTTAGGAAGAAATGTATTATAGGAAAGGAGGACATTTCATGCACAAGTTTAAAGACAAGAGAAAGCCTGAGTTTGAGATACAAAGAATTGTTCAATTTGACTGGATTACAAAGCTGAAGAGGTTTTATTTTGTTTGCTTTTGTTTTTGTTTATCCTACAGACAGCAGTGTTTAACCCAAAGGAAGGGTTTATAGGGAAATTTTAGGAGCTGGTGGTAGATATTTGGAAGACATATTTTTGGTTAAAGGGTCCTTCTCTGGTGCTCTTCAAGTCTTATATCATGGGAGACTACATACCCCATCTGCTCGTCAGCCAAGCCCCAAGAGAATGAATATGTTGGGTTGTTGTTCATCCTTCATTTTGAAAAAGGACCATTGACATCATAGGATGATGTCTTGATTTGTGCTCGAATTGGATTTAAGAGAGTTGCACAAAGTCCTCAGCCTTACTTTCTCTTTTAGAGTCATCAAAGTCAAGTGGCAAGACAAAAGTTAATACTACCCGTGATGGGCTGGGATGTAGTGGAAGACCTTAGTTCTTGGATATCTGATTAAGCTCTAAGCACTCCACAGTGCCTACTTTCACTGACTTAATGGACACTAGAACAAATTGTTCTCATCTTCCCATTCTGCCTGAAGAAGTCTTCAATACCCCCCTAACTCACCTATGGATCCGAGACCTGCTAGTTATCCTCATTAACCTGTCGGTTACTGACAGGCAAGAGTATGTATGTCCACCAAGACAGACGAGCACTATGACAAAACAAAAAAGATGGTGCCCCTGAGCCCCTCCACTCCAGCAGTGTTTCAGTGGAAGAGTCCAAATTTTTTTTTAAATAAGTACATGCTCAGGCTCAATCAGGACTTAATGGCTATCCAAAATTCTGCGAAAGAGAGAAGGAAAGGGTCCTGCCTCCAGGAACCTGCCACAAAGGTGTCGTTGCAGACACTGAGGCATATGGCAATAGGTAGAACTTAGTGTTCTAAAAGCCATTTCATTATGATGGAGAGAGACTTCATTACCTAGTTTATTTTATTCCACTTCTCCAAAATTCAAACTTTTAAGAAAAAGGGATTGGCAGTGAGGACCATAGTGGAGGGGATAGATTCATCAAGGAAACTGTTTTTTCTAGAGTAAGGAATGAGAAACACTTGGCAGAGCCCTGCAAGGTAAGATTCAGAACCATTACAGGATCTTTGGCTGAGAATTCAGTTTAAAGTCTTTCAAAGGCTCAGGGAAATGGAAGGGTCATCTATCTCGGTCATTCCCAATTATTTTATTTTATTGGATGTCTGGTTAGTATAGAAGTTAGGAAAAACTATTCCTTGTATTTTCTCTGATCCCATTTTGAAGAGTGTTTAGCTGAAACCACCCCTAATGTGCCAGAGATGCTAAATCAGAACTTAAAAGTTCTACATATTCAAAGAATAGGCTACTCTGGTGAATACTTGATGTCAGAATAAAAAGGCACTTTAGAAATAAATTTAAAGAAAGAATTCCCTAGCATGAGCCCCTGTTTGGCTTTAGTTCTTTATCATGGAAACCCTCAGGAGCATTTGAAGAATTAATAGCTTTTGCTTTGACTGAGTGGGACTCAGGCAAGTGAGAACTACCAGAGGAGCAGTTTGACAAAGATACATTTTGCTTTCTGGAATGAGGAGAAAAAGATTTGTCTGGGCAGGCAATATCTTGGCTGAATAGAACATTTTGATGTGACTAGAAATGAGCAATGAGACCGATTTTTACATGTGACTTATGGAGATCACTCATCATCTGCTTCACTTGTCTTTCTTTTTAATTGACTAGCTTTGATGAGTAGATGGTTCTGCTAGCTCTGGTGCCTGAAAACTAAGGAGTCCAAGAATCAAAGAATGTTAGAACTTTAAGCATGGCTCTGTTGGTAAATGTTTTAAGTTTAATGTGCATTAATAGCATTTTCTTCTTCACTTTCTTAACTCTGGACAAACAACAATACCATCAATCAAGCCCTGATTTGTAGTTTTCTTATTTTTTGAGAGGTAAATGCCCACAATGAAAATTCAACTATGTTGGAACTGACTTCAGCACATACCTGAATGTAAGAAAACTCCTAGATGGTCCAACAAAAATTCTTCATCTTATAGGTAAAGAGATCAAGTTCCTGAAAGCTGAAATGATTCGGCCCAAGGACACATGTATAGTAAATAGTAAAGCCTGTACTTAAACATAGCACATAGTACTCTTCCTACTACATTATGCCATGTTGAATGGCTTCTTTTCTTTTCTATATCTCATGATTTGTAACAAATTTGGTAGCAGAACATTTGAATCATTGTCATAGTATCCTTTTCTTGTTAAATGGGGAAAGAACTGAGTGGATGACAGGTCAAAAATAAATAAATCAATAAATTCTAAATTAATCACATCATGTACCAAAGAAAAATTCCAAACAAGAATAAATTATAATGGTATAATTTTGAAAAAGTATATTTCCCTATGAATAACCTCTCTTTTTTCATTTTTGAAATAAGACTATTTAATCTATCTTTAATAAAATATGGAAGGGTGAGAGAACTCATTAAAAACAGTTATTTAATTATCTAATAAAACTTTGAAATGGTGACCTAAGAAGATAAATTGACGGGTGTATAATATCAAACTATCATAAATGAACTCCCAAAGTGGGAAGGGCACAGGGGGAGGAGAGGGAAATCTGGCCTCAGATGGACTTATAAACGACTTCTATCAAATACAAGCTGTCTCAAAAGTCCTAGTGCAGTTTTAGGCTTAAAACTTAGAAAAAGTTTAAAGTTTAAAACTTCATTGAGTCTTTTGGGACACCCTGCTTTTAGAGAACACTTTATCCCTGTATTATATAAATTGTTTCCCAAGGTAAAGATAAAAAGCCATTATACTAAATTGCCTCTGTGAAACAAATATAATCATAAGATCAAACTAACCCATGGACTACTTCTTTTAATGCGTGATTATATTCTGCCTAAAAATGACTTTGAATGGGTCTGGGATCTGGGTAATAAATATAGAAGCACATATGCCCTATGAAAAGCAAAGTGATGTTGTCATTTATCACAGGAAAACAGAGGAGGACATTTATGAATATTGGCAACCTAACATATACACAGTATATGTGGTGTACTGAGAATATAAACTGTCAAAAATGATACCGTTCCCTGAAATTTTATCATTACACCTTATCATTTGTTTTTTATGGAAAATTATCTTCTCACTTATCTTAAAATGTACTTGCTGTAATTATGATTATCTGTTTAATAAGTAGTTAAAATTCAATTATTGCATGTGAACTGAATATTTACCTTTTTGACGAGGACTGCCTTGGTGGTACCATTTTATTTCCAGCACATATTTAGAGGTGCTGAATATCATCTTCAGCTAACAAGGCCAACCTATGATACACAGATGCACTTCTTGCCACCACTCACAACTCATTACATTTGTATTTGTGGATAGAAGAGAAAGTCTAAGGAAAACTATAAAACTTGGCCTTGCAAAAAGGAAAAAAAAAGGTTAGTTGGACTCTAAGGGAAAAGAGGGTTACAAAACCTCATAGGTTGAATCAGAACTTGATCTACCTTTAAGTATCGCTCCTAAAATGGAATACCAATTCCTTGTGGCTATTTAGTCCAACTTCATTATACTCACCATAGGTGTTTGGAGAAAGAATAGAAAAAAAAAACAAACTAATGAGTTTTTGTAGGACTGTAAATCTCCACAATGGCTACAAGCTATTACTATGCTGTTTTCTGTAACAGCATAGACCACTTTTCCTCTGGGCCATCCCTGCTGGAAATAATTGCTGACATTAATGATACAAGCTCCAAAATTTAATAGATTGAAGTTTATACTGCCATCTATCACCCTGAAAACATCCACTATCTTCTTTGCTGTTACTAAAAGTTTCCTTAAATGTCTTAAGAAATTTTACCTTATCTTGCTGATCTCTTTTAACAATAGGAGATTCCCAAATCAAAATTCATCACCCAGTCCTTGATTTTTTTGTATAAGGTTATATTCATGGCATAGAAATCTTTTTTATTGCATTTTGAATACAATCAAACTAATTTGCTGCAAATAGGTAGCATATAAACTTAGATCCTTCTCTTTTATGAGATTTCATACTTGCATGACATTGTTTTGAAATACAATGAAGTATGTCATCATGTAATATAGGTCATGATGAAATGATATCTTCTACAGGTTCCTTAATAGGTTTTTTCCATACTTTTCCCCCTCTCATCAAACAGGAACATGAAAGAGCCTTCTGGCATTAGGAAATCTGAAAGATATTCTTTACAATTTAATTACTTATTGTAATTTAAAAACTCATAAATATATTATAAGATTTGATTCATAAACTGACTTTAAATATAGCTTCAAAGGAATTTTTAAAAAAAATCAGTCTCCTTACTTTATGGTTACACTTTATTTTTGACCCCAATGATATTACCCGGCTTGATTACATAACACATTCATGAGACATGGATCCCAATTATTTTTAGTTTTTTTTCCCCCAAAATCAAATCAACCCTTAAAAGACAACATCTTGCCAACAGTGAGGATCCACAAGTTCTGAAAGCAGTTATAGAGTTACAGAGCGTTTTGTCCCCTACTAACATGGTCAGAATAGGTGGCCATTTCCCAGGGTAACTAGCTTAAAAGGAGATAAGACAACTCATTGGATGTGTGAGTTCCAGTATGGAAATACTGGTCTCCATACTTTATAGTCACACTTTTAAAAATAGTATAGACATCTTGGTAGTATGTGATTATTAAATAGATAATACATCTTTTTGTGGTAAAATGAAACATTTCTAGTTTCTAAATAGAATCAATCAGTTAATAAACATTTATTAACTGCTTACTATGTGCTGGAAAGTGTTAAATGTAGAGGAAAAAGAAAGGTAAATCTCAATAAGCTTTGCTTTTCCATCAAATGGTGTATATAAGTAAAAATCAATCAACTAAATCATGTGTTAAACAATTACTTTGTGCAATGTCCAGTGCTATGTATTTACTGAGGATTCAAATACAAAAGAGAGATAGATATATAGTCTTTCTCCGTGTATATTTATATGTATACATATTCACACATATGTTTATGTATATATATATATATATATACATGTCTATCTATGTATCTATCTGTCTGTCTGTCTTGTGGTCTGTATATCTATCTATCTATCTATCTATCTATCTATCTATCTATCTATCTATATCTTTCTATCTATTCATAATTTAATCATAGTATCATCGATTTTGAGTGGAAATTATCTTAGATATGTTCTTCCTCTTGTTCTTATTTTATAGATGAGGAAACTGAGACTTAGACTGGTAAATAATTTTGCCAAGTTACTACAGGCAGTAACAGAGGAATGATTTGAGCCAGATTCTCTGAGTCTGACCTGAGCATTCTTTTGGTGATATTATCTCTCCATGGATGTGTGGATTCTTCCGACATTCATTAGTATCTCCTTATAGGCTTTTTAGGAAATTGACAAAATTGCATTTTGTTTTCATTATTCAAATATAGTTTTGTTACTGGAACTCAGGAAACTTCATGCTGGTCATGGCATAAGGACCTAAAATTTGATACTCTTTTTTATAAAAATGAACTTAGAGGTAAAGAACTGGAAATTGAGAGGATATCCATCAATTGGGGAATGGTTGGACAAATTGTGGTATATGATTGTGATGAAAAACTACTGTGCTGTAAATGATGAAGGTGATGGTTTCAGAGAGACCTAGGAGAACCTGTATATAAACTGTTACTCAGGTGAGCAGAAACAGGAGATCATTTTATATAGTAATAGGAGTATTGTAAGGATAATCAACTGTGAAAGAATTAGCTACTCTGATTGATATAATGATCCATGAGAGTTCTGAAGGTCTCATGATAGAGAGAGAATTGATGAACAGTTTAATTGAAGTATAATTTTCTCATTTTCTTTATTTTCCTTTTTTTTGGTGTATGACATAGCTAATATGACATAATTTCACACTATCCTTCTTTCCAAACTTTGGTAAATCAGTTCAACTCTATACTATCATTTACACTCAAAACCCTTTCTCCTTTGTCCAACTGCTGATCAGACTCACAAAATCCCAATCATGGATAGCTACCACCATCCTATTCCATTGCTAATATTTATGTGCTACTTAATGAAGCTGGAAAAAATTAGAGTGATACCTATTGAGTCCATGACAAATTTATGCTATGTAATCTCAACTGGAACATCACTGAAACAAGGCAATCTTTTTATATCTCTTTAACTGATTTACTATGCCACTCACCACCATAGTGGTTATTTTAAATCTTTTCATTCCTTTTCAACCCTCCCTACCCCTGTCATCTCAGCTGAGAACTCCATGTTATATACTTAGCAGGAAAAAAAAATTGAATTCGCTCACCGAGAGGTCCTTCTTCTTTCTCCTTGATCTCTTATCACTCAGACATTTTCCCTTATTACCTCCTCCTTTACCCCATCTCACATGAAGAGATTATCTTTGCCTTGCTACGGTAAACCCCTCAACATGGTTCCTCAATGACATTCTATTTCATCTTCCCCAGAATGTTGTACCCATTATCATCCTCATTCTCATTAATGTATTATGATTCTTTTTCTTTTTTACTGGCTGCTTCCCTACTATCTACAAATACTCCCTTGCTCTCACATCCTTAAAAAACCCTAAGTTGATCTAAACATTCCTGACAGGTATTGTCCTATATCTCTTCTCTCTTTCTTGTCTCAATTCCTTGAGGAAGTTGTTCACCCTAAGCTCCTCTACTTCCTGTCCTCTCAATCACTTTAAATATTACAAAAACTGGCTTCCAATATCACCCTTCAACTGAAATTCCTGTCTCTGTATTTACAATGATCTCTTACTTCTAAAATACTTTTCCTCAATCTTGATTATCCACCACTTTTATGATATCTTTGACTCATCCCTTTCTCCCCCAACCCCATGCCCAATCTGTTGCCAAGTCTTATTATTTTTTACCTTCACCACAATTCTTGTGTTCACACTCTATCTGTACTGATGGGATCATCATTAAAGTAGAGGACTACTTCACCTCATGTGAGACTATTTTAATATCCTGCTGGTTGTTCTTTCTGCCTTAAATCTCTTCTCACTCTAATCATTCAACCTATTAGTAGCTAAAGTGATCTTTGGAAATGCAAGTCCAACTGTTTCATCCCTGAATGGACTCCTCTCCAAATATTATTTCTCTGCCTGGACTAATTTCTGAATAGTTAGCATAATCTCTTTATGTTATTTTCTCCCCATCTCAGTAATTCTGAAACTCAATTAACTCCAGTGGCCCTATTACTTCCAGGATCAAATAAAAAAAAATCCTGTTTTTTTAATGCCTAAACTCATTCACAACATGACTCCTTTCTTATTTTAAAACTTTATTCCCCTCCAGGTTCTCAGTGCTCCAGAGGAACAAGCCTTTGTTGTTGTTGTTGTTGTTGTTGTTCCTCATACATGCCAGTCTGTCTCCTTACTTTATATCTTTTTTATTGACTTCCCCTCGTGCCTGAAACATTCTTCTTTTTCATCTCTGCTTAATGGTTTCTCTGGCTTCCTTTAGTACTCTGATAAAATTCCACCTTCTGGACCAGGTCTTTCCTAGTCCCTTCTACTTCTAATGGCATTCTTCTAAGATTACATTCTATTTGAAGTATGCATATAATGTATATATAATTTTTGCATATTGTTTTCCCCTTTGCAATAGGAGTTCCTTGAGGACAGAGAGTATGTTTTCATCTTTGTATCCCCAGCATGTGTCATGATGCTTGGCACATAATACTACTTAATAAATGTTTCTTGACTGGTTAATTGATTACTTTAATGTTTTCATTAAAATTGTCTTGTAATTGATACAAATAGAGCTTTAAAGGCTCTAAAGCATGTTTCATACATTATTGCATTTGAGCATCACAGCCCTATGATATAGGTAAAATAGTTATTATTGCTAATAAACAATTGAGAAACCCAAGGTTTGGAGAGAGTATCAATAAACAATTGAGAAACCCAAGGTTTGGAGAGAGTATCAATAAACAATTGAGAAACCCAAGGTTTGGAGAGAGTATCTTGACCATGGTCAAAGGTAGCATTCAAACTGTAGGAAGGTAGTTAGGGATAGAGTAGATTTTTAGGGATTAGATTTAAGAGTAAAAGAAGGGAATTTGGATAAAAGCCCTGGGAGAGGATTTTGAGAAAGAGAGAGGAATTGTGGGAGTTGGACTGGCAATTAACTGTAGTTTGCATTCTCTGCCCTGATCACCAAGCTGGAAAGACATGTTTTTGCTCTGACAGAGTTTTCCTTGGAAGTCCAAAATCTCATGGAGAGATTAGGGACTCCTTGGTTGAGAGTCTGCTTTGGAGAGAAATATTTCTCTGAGTACAGAGATCATCTGCCACTTATCCATCTGCCAGAAATCCTCTTGGGTTAAGGTCATCCAAAGATTGTCATCTGGGACTTTGGGTCATATAGTATAGCCAAACCCAGTCTTCCCTTTTCCCTCTTTTTGTTAACTCAGAGTAAATAGACTAGGTTAGAGTTAGATAGTTTGGGGTTTTTTTTTTAGATAAGACTAGGGAGTTGTTGGCAGGGCCCAGAGAAGAGAAAGAAGAGCTCTCGTTTTGCAGGAGGCATAGAAGTTGGATTGAGCTTAGCTTTAAGAGTGTAGGGGCTTACCTACCAGTTTTCCTTATTCTCATTATAAAATAAAATTTGTTTTATTATAAGCCAAGGGATGTGTGCTTTACTGGCCCTGGGAAGATTCCTAGGTGGGTTATATCATCTTACATCCCTCTAGGGGTGTAGGACAGTTCCCTATTTCAAAACTCAGGTCTTCCTGGCTCCAAATTTAGTTTTTTGCTGCACCAGAGGTTTCAAACACAAGCAGCCCATAACACTTCTAAATGTGACTCAAACTAGATTAAAATGTAATGGGGTAAGGGGTACAGCTAGGTAGCTCAGTGAATTGAGAGCCAGGTCTGGTGATGGGCGGTCTTGGTTCAAATCTGGCTTCAGACACTTCTTAGCTCTGTGACCCTGGACAAGCCACTCAACTCCCCAGTGGCTGGCCCTTACTGCTCTTCTGTCTTGGAATCAATCCATACTATTGATTCTAAGATATAAGGTAAGGTTTTTTTAAAATGTAATTGGAAATATGAAATAAAATAAAAATACAATAAAACACAGATATTATTATATTTTAAACTTGGATTAACATGCTTCCTGAAGGGATTCTTATGCATAGCTCCATTTCTACTTGAGTTTGGCTCCACTGCCATACACTATACTGCAATAGGAAATAGAAGCCAAATTGAGAGTGACTTAGATGGCAATGGAGAGATAAGCAGCTGGCATAAATGAGCTGAAATATATGATCAGAAATGAATGGCATATAAAGAGTGAGACAAAAGATGTCAGGCTGGAAATGCAGAAATGAGTGGACATGAGGAAAAAAATGCACATGATGGTGTGGTCTAGATGGATTGCAACCCAAATCCATGGAGGGTGTACCAATATCAGAGAGGAAACAAATTGTTTAACATACTAAAATATGCAATAATCTATACTGTGGATAACAGTTAAATTTAGAGTTGGGACAACTGATTCATGTGCTGTCCCTTTCTTTCTTCCTTTTTTTTATTGTCTCCAAGTTTCTCATGGAGTTAAGGCTATTAAAGCACCAGGTTTGAGCTCACTCTTCACCTATGTTAGAAGAGGTATAGAAATTCCTAGATGAATTCCTATATAAGGAAACTATTCTTAGCAATGCAGATTGGCACCTTCACTGCAATTTATAGGTTTAGAGTGTTGCCTAAAGCCCTGAGTGACTAAGGCTATATGCCCAGGATTGTATAATCATTATTTATCAGAGGCCCAATTTGAACTCTAGGTCTTAGTTTTGAGGACAGCTTTCTATCTACTCCATTATGTAACACTGCCTCTAAGTGGCTCATTATATTATTTCATGTTATTACTTTTATAGATATTGTAACATCATCCTTTTTTATATTTTAGCTCTCCCGGATATTTCAATTTATGAGTGGATCAATGCTAGATAGAAATACTTTGCATGGTAAAAATTACCCTGTTTCTCAAAACATGCATTCTAGACTTACCCTGAACTCTCAAGCATAATTAGTCTCCTTCTCAAAGTCTATGCCATCTCTTATATAGGTGTTATATATTCTCCAAATCCCCCTCACATTGTGGATTTCAGCTGGTCCTTACATGTCCACATCTCCTATATTCCAGGCAAGGATACTGACCATGGAGACACAATACTGAAGCTGTTTTCAGTGAATGAACTTTCCCCTGAATAAAACCATCATGACATCCCTTAAAAAGGCACGCACACAACCTCTGTTATGAATGTTCTTTTCATTGTGATACATTCACGACCCCTTTCCCCAGCTACTAGGCTAACACTTTCCCTCTCCCAAACCCCAACACTCAAATCTCTTACTTTTCTGCTTTTCTCATTTTTGGAAGCTCCTCCACTCCCAATGACAAAATACCAAAAGAATCATCATTCCTTCAATGTTTATTCCCTCACCTAGATAGTGGTGCATCACCCATTTTCTCTGTTTCTTTTTTCTGTCTCCCTTTTTGTATCTCCTCACCCCACTGAGAAATTCTGTCCAAGAAGAGGCATTTATTCATTTTACAAAGCCTTGTAGTCTATGATGTTTCAGTTCTGCTACTCTATCATCACTTTTTTTGTTTCATCTCACATTTTGTATACTTTCCCCCCACCTTTTGTGGTTTGTCTTTGGCCTCTTTTGTTTGTCAGCCTCATAGGTCAATCTTTTAGCCTTCAAATTGGTGACAACCTGGAAACTTAGAATAAATGTTTTCATAACTTATTCTTCCACTAATAATTGTATTTATTTACATTTCTCATTTTCTCTTGGTGGGCATGTGCAAGATGAATATTCCACTTATCTGTTTCTAGTTTTAGTTTTAATTTTTGTAGGCATGTCTCAAATGTTTCTCTTTTGTTGAACATCAATATTTTTCATTGATGATTAAGTCAACAACTATTTATTAGGCATCTACAACGTGTCATGCACTATATTAAGATGTGGGAAAATAAAAACAAACAAAGCCCACAAATAATCCCTACCTTCAAGGAGCTTAAATTGAAGAGTGACAGATAATGTAAAAAAAACTATGTGCAAACAAGGTATATACAGGATAATCAGGAAATAATCACAGAAGGAAGGCACTACCACAAAGAGGGAATTGGAAGTGACTTCTCATAGAAGTTAAGGTTTTGGCTAAGATTTGAAGGCAACCAGAGAAGCCAGGAGATGGAGATAAGGAGAGAATTCCAGAAATGGGGAACAGCTAGTAAAAATTCCCAAGTTTGGAAGACAAAGTATTTTGTTTTAGGAAGAGCAAAGTGGATAATGTCGTTTGATCAGAATTTATGAAAGGCAGTAAAGTATAAGCAGACTGGAAAGGTGGGGAGATGAAAGATTATGAAGGCTTTTATAATCCAAAGAGATGATTTTGTATTTCATTCTGGAAATAATAGTGTGCCACTGAAGTCAGAGAATAGGGAGGTAACATTGTTGGTTTTAGGAAGATCACATTAGTAGCTGCCTGGAGGATGGAATAAAGTGGGAAGAGATTTGAAGCAGGAAGGCCAATTACCAAGCTATTTCAGGAGGTACATATAAGAGATGTCTCAAAAATAATATTTTGCAACAGATTGGATATAAGAGGTGTGAGTGAGTGAGACATTGAGAATGACACTTAGTTTACACACCTGAGTTTCTAGGAGGTTGATGTCTTAGAATGATCAGGCCCAAGCTTGCAATGTGTGATATTTTGGATTGTGGCATTTTGAAATATACTGTATTCCTAACAGTGATTTCTTGATATTACTTGATAAAATTATCTTTTGCTATTTAGATTCCCTTTCTTTTATATTTGAGAATCTTTATTCATTTATAAAGGCTGATAAATTGACATGGTTTAATTTAACCATTACATATGCTGAATTTTAAAGTACAGGAATTTTATTTTATTATTATTTTTTAACCCTTACCTTCCATCTTATACTATGTATTGATTCTAAGGTAGAAGAGAGGTAAGGGTTAGGCAATGGGGGTTAAGTGACTTGCCCAGGGTCACAGAGCTAGGAAGAGTCTGAGGCTAGATTTGAACCTAGAACCTCCCATTGGTAGGCTTAGCTCTCAATCCATTGAACCACCCAGCTGCCCCTGAGAACTTTTTTAATGAAATCTAATTGTAATTCCTCTTGATTGATGTGTTGCTGACAAATTCAGAAATTTTTGATGTTTTCTAGTATTTTTTCCATATTTTTACTGGCAATCAGCTTTTTTTTGGGAGAGCTGTGATACTTATTTTATGTTCATATAACTTCCCTTCAAGTTTAATCATTTTATATTTAGAATAAATGTACTTTTAAGAAATGCTGTCATCTTCCTTCTCTTCTGTCAGATTTCAATATCCTTCAGTAATTTATATGTCAAATTTGTACTTTTCATTTTTATAGTAGATATGACCATCTTACACTAAAAAGAATATTTGTTACTTGCCCAGGAAGCCAAACAAAACACAGAAAAATTATCTATTACTCTATTTAAGTACTTAGTAGAAGTATTAAAATCATCCAAAGCTGTCAAGAATCTCTGTTAGTCATTAATCCTATCTGGGTGCATATGATTGTAACTTTAGTACTTCCTAAGAAAACCCATGGCTTCAGGTTGCTCTCAACCTCCTAAATCACTTCAGAGGGAGGAAGGAGGCAAATAAGAATACACAGTAGTGGAATATTATAATGGGTTTACACCAGATGCATGTAACAGAATTTTTTTTGTGGGTTGAAGTAGGGAACAGATTTGTAATTTCTTTAGAATAGTGGATTCTTAATAAGGAAATCCCCAGTCAATATAGACTGATAGCTATTTTATAACTTAATTGACTTAGAGAGTTGCCTGGGGTATTAATAATTTGAATGGGGTCTCAGACATTGTGTGTGAGATTCAGACCTTGAACACAGTTCTTTCTGACTCCAAGATCCAAATTCTATCCACTATACTGTTTCATCTTACTAGAAAATAAATATATGTGTAATATAATATATTAAGTATCATTGTAGTTTTCCTTAAAATGTTTTTCTTTCAAATGCATAAACAATATGGATATTCAACCTAGAATTAATTTTGACAAGTCATCTGGTATCATATATAAAGCAGAGAGGGTACAAAGCCCTTGCCAAATGAAGTAATTTTAAACATTGACTTTACTTAGGCTAATACTAAGTAGATAAAAACAAGATGCATTATATGAAAGTCATTTGAACAAGTAACAAATAAGTTTGGGTATTTATTGCCATTTCTATTTCATAGATAAACAAGCATCAATGTTTTACTGTTTCTCTAAGGTTGTCAAATGCATTAATAGTGGGCTTAAGAAAAGACTTCTAGAAAATCCATTCAGTCTGCTCCAGCATGTTGATGTTTTCTCATAACAAATAGAGTTCTTAGCAAAAGAGGCACTAAAGTTGGAAGGTTTCAGGTTGTTATGTAGATTCACATTTTCAGGATGTGAAATGAGCCTTCAACAAATCCATGTGCTCACATTCATGAAGTAAAACGAACTGACATAAAAGGCATCCAAGTGAAACAAAAACCAAAACTCTAACTGGGAGGTAGATTATATTTCCCTTATGTCATTTCACTCTAGAACATTTTGGCAGGGGATGAAAACAACAAGCATTTTATCTTGGCTAAGATGGAAAGCAGAAAGTGAAGCACTGACAACAATAGAGAATCTAAGGTAAAAGACTGAGCAAGTCAAGATTATAAAAAAAAGGATTAAAGGCAGAAAAAATGGGGTGAAAGGAAACATCATTGCTAGGTCTGGAACCTAGAAGACTGTTGAATGATCTCATTGCTATGTTCATACATGTAAAGGACTATAATGAGAAGGTAGCTAGCCACTTTGTGAGAAAAAAATGTACAAGAGAGTATGGAAATTAGATCATATCAACTGGAAAAAAGAAACAAAGATTTGACTTGCAAACAATAAAAATATTGAAATTGGTTTTCAAGACAATTGTCCCTTATCCTTTCATATCTTTTCACAGATGATTTTTCAGTCATCTATTCTTGATAGTTTAAAGATATTCTGAACTAGATCTGCCAATGATTTGATGAGATCCTTTCAACCTCATCAGTTTTCAGTCCAGTTTCCTCTTGATTTGATTGAGAACATTCATATCTTTAATGGAAAACCTTCAAGTTTCTAGCTTTCCTGGAAAATGGAAATTCTGGATTTTTAGAGTAGGTTTCAACTTAATAATTCAACAAGCATTTATTAGGCACCTACTATATACAAAGCAAAGTGCTAGAAGATAAAAAAGACAGAAATGAAAAAAAAGAATCCCTGTATGTGAGGAATTATATCCCTTTCTATAATTCACTCTTCCCCATACCTACATCATAGGGTATATGTACACAGGTAAAGAACCATTGTCCCATTCAATTAGTAAACAAATTATATTAAAAAGGAAGACATTTATTGTGATTCTCATGGTCAAAAAAAATTTAAAAAGCAGCAGACTGGATGACATCTCTGACCCCGTTCCCAGATACTGGTCCAATCATTCTGGAGAATAATATTGAACTTTGTACAAAGGGTTTTAAGATTTTGCATAACCTGTAACTCAGGAATTCTACAATGTCTGTATCCCAAAAAGATCAAAGAAAAAGGAAAAGGACCTAGATGTACAAAAATATAGCAACACTTTGTGGTGGCAAAGAATTGGAAACTGAGAGGATGCCCTGCCTTGGGGTAATATGATTGTGATGGTATACTATTGTTCTATGAGAAACGATAGAGGGAATAACTTCAGAAAAACTTGGTAAGGCTTATGCAAACTGATACAAAGTGAAGCAAGCAGAAACAGGATAACATTGTACAATGTAATAGCAATATGATAATGATAATCAGCTGTGAAAGATTTAGTTATTCTCATCAGTAAAATGATATACAAGATTTCTAAAGGCCTCATAGTAAAAAACAAACAAATAAATAAAAAACAAAAGGAAACATACCATCCATCTCCAGAGAAAGAATTGATGAATTCAGTGCAAACTGAAGCATACTTTTTCACTTTATTATTCTTACTTTTTTTGCAACATGGCTAAAACTGAAATGTATTACATTATTTCTCATGTATAATGGGTATTATATTGATTACCTCCTAAATGGGTGGGGGAGAGAATATATGAAGAGAGAGAATATTGAATTCAAAATTTTTAAATGAATGTCAAAAAAATCTTGAATATGGTAAATGCATTTATCAATAATAATAAATTTCAAATGTATAAATTTCAGTGTCTTCAGTCTTATATGTTAGAATTAGGGTTTCTTCTAATAAAAGCTCTGACGTATCTTTTCTCTTGCAGTAAACCTTTATTCTTCCAGTGCTTGCTCATTCTTTTTTTTTGTTACCATTTATTTTTATTTAAAAATATAATAACATATAACATAAATATAATATAATATATATTTTGTTATTCATACATAATAAATTTTAATAAATATGCTTATCTAAGAGAAATAAATTCTCATATTGATTATGTCTAAAAATATACATCATTCTTTTTTCCCCCTCCCTCTTATTATTGCTCCCTCCCCAAGAAGGCAGGTAACATGATATAGGTTGAAAATGTATTAGGATATAATACACATTTTCCTGTTTGCCATATTATAAACATGAAACATATTGCTTACACTAGAGAAAAATTAATGGAGGAAATAAAGTGAAGAATGGTATGTTATAATCTGCATTTTGACTCTATAAGTTCCTTCTATGGCAGTGTATATGCATTTTTGTCATGAGTTCCTTGGAGTTGTCTTGGCCAGTTGAAGCTGTTCACAGTTGATCATCATACATTATTGTTGTTACTGTGTACAACATACTCCTGGTTCTACTCACTTTACTTTGTGTCACTTCATATATCTTTGTAGGTCTTTTGGGGATCACTTTATCCTTTTTTGTGGAACAATAGTATTCCATTGCAATCATACACCAGAGCTTGTTCAGCTATTCCCCAACTGATGGACATCCTCTTCAATTTCCAGTTCTTTGCCACCACAAAAAGAGCTGCTATAAATATTTTGGAACACATACTTTCTTTTCTTTTTCCTAATTATTTTTTCTGTTATTCTTAATAGAACCCAACTCACTCCCCTTTAGCAATGTCTGTAAGCACACACCAAGATCTCTACATTATTTTAAACACTTTATTGAGCTCATGTTTGGTATGATTGGCATTATTCAAGAACAATAGGATATTTACTTCATAATCATATTCTGAAAGAAAAAAAAGACTAGACCCTCAGTGAATTTTCACCAGCTATACACACTGCAAACCCCTGCTCCAGATGCTATGAAATGATGTTCTGGGAAGCTTGCTTTCCCTCTTGTCCCATCAAAACTTCCACTTCTTGCCAACTTGCTGAATATATGGGAAGATTCAATGGCTTTTTTTCAGTGACTTTTTGAGGCAAAATAAATGATTTCTGGACTAATCTTCAAACCCTGGAATATTTTTCACTCCTGGATCTAACTAACATTCAATATATTCACATCAAGTCCTGCACCAGCTGTAGAAGTTGCAAAAGCTTCTCCCCTGGTGACTCTCAATGGGATACTTCATTCCCTGCAGTTGGCAAAACTTCTACTTGCATTGCTCTTGTACTATTGCTGTCCGGAACAAAGAAAAAATGAGGCAAAGTGGACCTTTTGGCCCTACATGGAGATTACTAAAGGAAAATAAATTAATGATAGTTCAAAATAGCATAAATATTTTTGTAGGAATTTTCAAGAAGAGACTACATTTAGTTCTTGCTTCCTAATCAGGGGAAATCTACCAAGCAGATGGAAATTCCTGTTTAAAAACTAAACAAAGTATGAGAGGTAGTAAAGACAGACAACTTGAGTGTAATCTAATAGTAATAGATGCTAGTCAAAAGCTTCCTGATTAGGAAGAGGTTTAAGGGAGAATGGCATCAATTTGGGACCAACTGGTCAGTATTGTAATATTTGGTAATGTGAGCATCTGGGCCATTTTTTATCACTCTCTTACTGGCCCAAGACTGCTTCCCTTTTTCAGGGAAAAGATACAAAAGCTTATAATAAACTTTTATTGTGTACAACATTTGCCCTAGATATGCCATGAATATTTAAATGAATCCAGATTTTAATTGTACTGAAAAGAAAAATTGAATGCAATTCTGTACTGAATACTGTGTGGATTTCATTTGATTGTCCCCATTCAGAACAAATACAGACATTTGTCATTGGTTATTCTACTCAGCAATATAAAACGAAGGGGAAAAGAGGTTAATGAATTCCTAGTAAGAATGGAAAATAAAGAGAGAAAGGAAGTATAATAGCTAATAGCAACTTCTCTGTCCAGACCACACTAGAGACTGAGAGAACAAGTCCAGTGTTTTAAACCTATTGTACTTTTCCCAACATCATTTGAACTCTTCATATCTTGCCACAAGGCCAATGTATTTAACATCAAACTGTGCTTTAACTATAAATAAATACATGGGGTTTACAGAACATTGGTGGGAAAGGAAGTAGGATAATGGTGAGAAGGGAACTTTAGCCCTGAAATTGTTAAACTAAAATAGAAAAAAATAGACTGAAACAAAGGCAGAATTAACTTCAAGCCATTAAAAAAATTACATGCTTCAAGCAGACACAGAATGAATTCCAGAACAAAAATCCTATTTCTAATGTATGAATATGAAACAGTTTTACCGTTATTATACTCTCAATTTGTGGCCAGCACTATAGATGTTTCTATGATGCCTGACTTGCCTTTTATGTTTCAATTCAAATCCTATTTGGATTGAGTTTCTTTTCCAATCCCTTTCTTGTTGGTGATTAATATTTTGTCACCAGTGGCAAATTTTTTACTTTCCACTGAAATTGAGAACACATTTTCTTAGGATTCATAGGCATTCATCTAGTTAATGTAGATGCCATACCTTCTTGTTATGAATGAATATGAACCAAAAAGAATGCGCCATATAAAAACTGCATATTTTTGTTGTTGTTCTATGCCTACATTTTATAATCATTCCCAGAAGTTACAGAATGGTGTAGATGATTAAAATTTTTTTTATTCTGAATAAACAACACATAAAATGAGCATTTCCATATAAAAAGCAGAGTACACAAGTCCTGCATAAAGTAGGAATCTCTATTATATAAAATGTGCTTTTTTCCCCTTTTGTATATTATCAATTCAATGTTATTTTCAAAGCCCTCTTCTTGTCTGTGTTTCCTTCTAAAGTTCATTCTCTTTACTCCTGTGCATTAAAAAAAACTTGGATGACCTCTTTTCTTTCTTTTTTTTTTTTAACAATACTATTACTGAGCCTTCCTTCCCTTTCCCAATACTCCCCGAAAAATAAATCAGGAAAAGCAGAACTTTTATAACAAATATATAGAAGCAAATAAAAACTATCTATACATTGGCTACATCCAAAAAATAGTATTTCTATGATCATTTGACAATGGTCAAATTTCTTAAGTCTTTCAAAGTCATATTTCTTTACAAAGTTGTTGCCAAATAAAAACTATCTACATATTGGCTACATCCAAAAATAGTATTTCTCAGTCTGAATCTTGAAAACAATAACTCTTTGTTAAAAGGTGGGATATCATGTTCCATTTTCAGTACGTTGGGGTAGTGGTTGGTCATTACAATGGTCATATTTCTCAAGTCTTTCAAAGTCATGTTTCTTTACAAAGTTGTTTTCTTTTTAAATTGCAATAATATTTCATTACATGAATTTACAATAAATGTTAGCCATTCTCAAGTTTATGAGCACTCCTTTTGTTTTTTATTCTTTCCTATGCAAAAATACTCTATTTTTGTATTTATAGAATATTTACCTTTTTCTTTGATACCTTTGGGATATAGAACTAGTAGTGAAAATATTTGCATAATTTAGTGACTCAAAGAGTAATAGTTCCAAATTACTTTCCAGGAAATCTGGACTGGTTCAGAACTCCAGTAACAGTGCTTCATTAGTGTGCTTATCTTTCTGTGGCCCACCCAATAACTGACATTTTTCTTTTTTGTCATCTTTGTAAATTTTATGGGCATGAGATAGATTTTCTATTTTTACTTACATTTGTTAATTATTTGAAAGATTTTTTATACAGTTGTTAATTATTTTAATCTTACTTTAAGAACTGCCTTACAGATTCTTTGACCATTTTTCTATTGGAGAATGTCACTTATTCTTATAAATATGAATTAATTCCTTACATAACTTATATTATAAGATCTTTTAGAGCAATTTGATACAATGATTATTCCAACATAATAACTTCCATTCTAATTTTAACTGCATTATTTTATATGTGAAAAATATTTTCAATTTTATGTAATTAAAATTGTTTATTTTTTCCTTTTTTAGCCTCTCTGTTCCTTCTTTGGTAATAAATTCTTTCCCAGGCTATACTTGTAAAGAGTATTTCCTTTTCTGCACCTCTAATTTGTTTACAATGTGGACTTGTTAAATATGTTGTATATCCATTTGGTACTTCTCTAGGTAGTGTGTGTATGAGATGTCAGTTTCTGCCAGGTTACTTTCCAGTTTTCCCAGAAGATTTTACCAAATCAAGCCCTATCCCCAGGAGTTGGATTCCTTTGTTTTATTAATTGAGGGTGTGTGTGTGTGTGTGTGTGTGTGTGTGTGTGTGTGTGTGTGTGTGTGTGTGTGTGTTTGTGTGTGATCCATCCTAAGCCTTTTCCTCTTCTCTATTTTATTTCACTTGATGATCTCATTCCTTTGGTTTGGTTATCATCTCCTTGAAGATGATTCTCAGCTTTCTATTTCCAGTTCTATATTCTTCCATAGTTCAATTTTCATATCACCTTTTGGACTTCTGGAACTGGACATTCATCTCAAGACATCTCAAAAGCCACATTTTTTGCTACAATAAATTTTGTTTTTCTCTTTCTTTTAAAAATAATAGCTAACTTTACTAGTTTTTTTTAATTTAAAATTATTCTTAGTTTTTTAGCAATGCAATGATATTTTGCTCATTTAAAATATGTTATTTGATTTTCAAATTTTTATTATTTTCCTTTTTATAGTTATCTTGCATTTTAAGTTGGATGTCAAAATAATTGATCTCTTCTTTCTCTATTTTGTTAATAAAAGATGTTTGGTCATATAAATTTTTCCTAAAGACTATTTTAGATACATCCCCAAAGCTATGTTGTCTCATTGTTATTTTAACGATAAATGACTACTTATCTATTTGATTTGTTTCTCAAGCTATGTATTTTCTAGTGCTAAACTATTTAGTTTCCAATCAATTTATAATCCTTTCTTAAAAGGCTCTTTACTCAATATATCTTAATTCTGTGGTCAGCAAAAGATGTTTTTAATATTTATATTCTAAATTTGCTTGTGAAGTTTTTGTTTCTTAATACCAGGTCGGATTTTGTAAAAAAATACCATGCTTAGCTGAGAAATATATATATATAATTGCCGGAAATCTATCATCTCTAACTCTTCTTGAAGCCGTCCAGCAGCTTCACGAAGATTCCTAGTGGGTTGGACACTTAGAAAGGGGAACCAAGGACTGAGTGAAAATGGGTTACAGGTTAAGGATTAATGGAAAGAGAACATAAGGCGAGAATGAAGACACACAGACACAGAAAGTTTTGGCATAAGGTAGACAGACAGCAAGTAAGCTCTGATGGTCAAGAGCTTCATGGTTAGGAGCTCCTCTGATGGTCAAGAGCTCTCTTGCCAACTGATGTCTTGTCACTTTTATTGGGGTTACAACAGTATGGGGGGAAGGGGAGATGCCAGTGGCCTGATACATTAACATTATGAGGTAATCATCATAAAATGCAAACTGCCAAAACCTGAAACAATAGGTAGAGTTAAGATCAGGATCCAGGGTGGATATGGCCTAAGGCATCTACTGATGTTTGATACCTATGTTAATTGATCATTGAAGGAAAAGTGAGGAGACTGAGATAACTGACTCTCTTCTGGGGTGTAGCCTTAGGGAAGGGCTAGGGATTTGGCAAGGTCCACATTCAATTTGACTCAAGATTGCAGAGATCAATCATTAGCAGTATAAGAGTTAAGTTTTTGAATACATCTTAAAATAATATCACAATTAATGTATACCTGGATTGCTACACTTCAAAAATTATATTTTGTTCCTTATCTTCTTTTATATCCTTTTTTATGCTTCATAATTTCTCATGTCTGAAAGAAGCACTTTGAGATCTCTGTCAATTGGAGAGATGGATATGTGTCACAGTGGCTAGAGTGTTGTACCTAGCAGAAAATCTAAGTTCTAGTATGTCCTGAGATACTTGCTAGCCGTGTGAGTTAATATGTCATTTGATCTCTTTCTGTTTCAGTTTTTTCACTTGTAAAATTGCAACAATTCAAGCAACCATCCCCAGGAATTATTGTGAGGGAAAAAGGTGTGATATTTTAACAATGTTCTATAAATCCAAACATGCTATATAAATGATAGCTATCATTATGTATTTAGTATTTCTCCATGTATATGGATTAATTTTTCCTTTAATTATTTAGATACTATGCCATTTTATACAGGCATATTAGGTACTAATATTAATTTATTACCCATTATATCTTTAAACTTAGTGCTTCCTTTGGAGTCAAAGGGAACTGCATTTGAATGTTACTTTTGATGCTACCCCTGGAACGTTGGGTAAGAAATCTTACCTCTCTGGGTCTATTTCCTTCTGGCTTCAATGGTCCATTTTAGCTCCAAATCAGTGATCATATTAATACTCACTAAATAAAATCATCCTTTATTCTTTCAGTATGTAAAGATAGGATGAGGTATAAATCATTTGTTTGAGGTTACAAGGGATTTTTGAACCAAGATTTGAAATGCAATATTAATTGCTTAGAACCCTAGGTAGGACTTCTATTATTCACAGTAGATTATTTCAACTCCAGTGATTCCAATCATTCACATTAAGAATGAGTTGATTTTCTAAGTGTGTAGCTAATGGAAGATGTGAAAGCAGGGAATCACTTCAGCATAGAGTCCTGAAACAAATACCTGCAGAGGTTTCCCCCCTGACCATGCGCAGAAGGCTGCCAACACTGGGGTTTGTTTGAAAACTCAGTTTACCTGCTTTTTTCTCCCAAGTTTTCAATTCGCAAAGAATAATGTTTGGGGACTTTATAAGCAGATGCCTGGGTGCACTCATCCAGCTTATAAAAAATTCAGTATATTTTAAGCAAACGTGTTGAAATCACTTATTAGGGAAAATGCAGAGTCTGATAGATGGAAATGATTATCAGGTAAATTATTCATTTCTATTCACAAAGTAATCACGGAGCAAAGACGATCTCATTATTCACATGTTGGCAGAGAACAGGTTGTGGCAAGAGCCAGCCCCATTATCACTTAAGCTGCAGAAAGAGTCTAGAATGTCTGGATATGGAGTGCAATGAGCAAAACAATTAGAGTCAATGTAAACATAGAGCCTGAGAGGGGGCAAAAAACACAAAGCAGATGCTCTCAAACTTGCAAGTCAGTAATAAAGGAATGAAATAAGACCCCATGTAAAAAAAGTAGAACTTTATCATCATTGGAAAATAGAAGAAATTTAGATACTGTAGTTAAAGTCAGTTGATCCAAGGAAAATAGAAATAAAAAATTAAGGGAAAAATCTGAGAAAATCTTCAAATGAAAAAATAATGGCAATCATAAACCAGAATCAGGGGGAAAATGTTAATATTTCCAAATCATCAGCATACCTAGTACTGGAATTTATAAGTCCAATGTTTCCGTTCTGGACTTTTTACAAATATCAGGAAACCTGAGTTTTATAGTTATTTTAATTTTAGATTTTTGTCCACACTATCAGGTGATTAGTAATATTAATTAATATTTTTGAGATTTGTGGAAACAGCCTCAGTATTTTGTGATCACTTATCCTTCAGACAATGAGGAGATCTTTTCCCTTCCCTTTCCTTTACTTGTAATTAGAACCTCATTGAATTGCTCTAGATCCTACCAAAGAGTGATTGAAAGTGAAAGTTAGTGTGTCCCATTACTATCCTGACAGAGAGAAAAAGTCTAAAATGATATGACCAATTTTTTAAAAATGAGAAACATTTTTAAACCCTTACCTTCTTTCTTAGAATCAATATTATGCATTGGTTCCAAGGCAAAAAGAACAGTAAGGGGTTAGCAGTGAAGTTTAAGTAACTTGCTCCGGGGTCATATAGCTAGGAAGTTTCTGAGGCCAGATTTGAACCAAGAAACTCCCATATTTATCTGGGTCTTTATCCATTGAGACACCTCTCTGCCCCGGATATGGCCAATCTTAAAATAAAATTATTTTCTCCTGGGTGAAGTATTTTGCTTTCTAATAAGAATAAAAATGAAACTAGAATTTATATAATATTCTAGAGTATTCAAAATGCTTTACATATATCATTTGAGCTTTACCATGATTCATGAGGTAAATGTTATAGGTATTATTAGACCTGGTTTTGTACTTGTGGAAACAGGCTCAAAACACCTTAATCACTTACATATGGTGATTCAACTAATGTCAGAATGAGAATTTGCACTCAGGTCTTCCATCACTCTCTCCACTCTGCCAAGCTGCCTCTCCAACCAAGAGTCAAGAAGTCTTGGATTAAGTTGTTAATAATTTAACTAAGTTTAATTTAACTTAATAAGGTTTAAGCCCTTTTGCAGACACAGTCTGTTTAACCATGAGTAAATCATTTAGGATTTTAGTGCCTCAGGTATCTTTTTTAAGACTGTAAGTTATTTGACACTGGGAGTTTTCTACATGAACAGTCATGACATTGGGTCCAGATCCCCCTAGAAATATCTTGCAAGAACACCACTTATATTTATCATGCTTTCTTTCCTTTTTTAGCCTATTCTGTGTCACACAGGGTATGTGGCTTATAGAGAGAACATTGATTTATTCAACTTTGACATGGCGTAGTGGAAAGAAAAGGGAACTTGTAGGCAAAAGATCTGGATTCAATTCCTGGCCAGTTACTCATGTCAAATATTTCTTCTTGATGCCTCAGTTTCCCCATCAGTAAAATGGAGGAAATGACATTTCACTACCAATTTTCTAGGTAATAATAATGTATTTCCAAAATAAGGGGGACTGGACTTAATGAACTCTAAGGCCCTTATAGACCTCTGTCTATGATCCAGTGATTTAAAAGTGAGTTCTTATTACTTAAAAGAATGCTTACAGTTGTAAAGAAGCAATAAAAGAAATCATGAATAGACTTTAAGGTTCTATTGCTGTTATTGCTCACCATTCCTTCTCTCTCTAATGCTCTGACTTATTCTCTTCCCCTTTTTAAGATGAAAAAGTCTATAGTTAACCAAAATATTTTAATGAATCACAATTATTTATCCTTCATGCTTTTTAAAAGAATGCAGATTAAACCGTCCATGACTAGATGAGCATTTCTGAACAGAAAAGTGTCTCTCTATCAATGCTGAATTCAGTAGTGAAAAAAGTTGAAAGTAACTGGACAATTTTGAAGCTGACAATTGTGATAAGAACTAGTAGAATAAAAATGTCAAATTGCCCCACAGAGTTTATAACCAATAGGCCAGTCAGAATGAAATAACCTTTTAGGGATAATGAGCATATGGAAATGGCAAAAATCAGTAGTATAACTGACTGGCAAAATCAAACTGGCATCCTGTAACACTCACTGATGGTACTATGTTAATAGCAGCTCTTATAAAGGGTCCATTTTTACTATCCAAACAGTAGTTGCCCTCGTACAGGTCCTCATCATCTGTCCCCTGGACTATTGAAATAGAATTAGGTTTTATCTAGCGGCTTCAAGTTTCCACTTTAATTCAGCCTCCAAGATGCTCAAGTGATTTTCCTAAAGCCCAGGGCTGACCATGTCTCCCCTTATTCATTAAACTCTAGCCATACTCCTTTTTACCTGCGGGATAAATTATAAAATCCTCTGTTTGACTTTCAAAACCCTATTTGACCCCAACCATTCCTCCCTTTCCATTCTTCCTATATGTTGCTCCCCTCCTTCTCCAGGACACAGGTCCACTGATCTACTTGCTATTCCTCACATACTACACCCTTTATCTTTACTCCATGCTGTTCCTCTGGCTGTCTTTAATATTTTCCCTCCTCATCTGTGGTTCCTGTATTCTCTCAAAATTTAGCTCATATGTTTCTGTAAAAATTATTTCGTAATTTCTCCCCCCGCCAGCCCTACTTTCTGCTGTGATTGCTTTCTTTCTTTTCTTTCTTTATTTCTTTTTTTTTCTTTTCTTTCTTTCTTTCTTTCTTTCTTTCTTTCTTTCTTTCTTTCTTTCTTTCTTTCTTTCTTTCTTTCTTTCTTTCTTTCTTTCTTTCTTTCTCTGTCCCTTTCCTTCCCCCTCTCTCTCTCTCTCCATCCTTCCATCTATTTATCCATCTATGTATTTCTATCTATGTATATGTATATATGGATCTATTTAATTTGATGAACATAATTGTTTGCATGTTGCTACATTACTTAGAAGATCATCTCCTTGATGGAAAGAGCTCTCTATTTGGATTTCTTTGTATTCCCAAATTTAACAGGAAGCCCTAGATATCCCAAAGCTGGTTTATAGTCAACAATCTTCAGGAAAAACAAACAAATAAACAAACAACTCCTTACTCCTTGTATGTAATTCTGAGCTGCTTGTATTCTCTGCCTGTAGAGTCCTGGGCTAGTGTGTGAGTCATAACAACTAATCAATGAACCTATCAACCAATATTTAGTCAGTGACAACAGTGCTCTAGGAACTTTGAGATACAAAGATTTTAAAAATGGGAAAAAATTTCCTATTCTTTTACATTCTATCATGGAAGACAATGTATACATCAGAATATTCATTATATGTTCAAAATAAAATACAAGGTAGTTAAATACAAGGTAAATTGAGACAGTGCACTAGATGAGTATTTACATATATATATATTATATAATATATAGAGAATTAAAAATGGAAAAAAGAATTTCTCTATCACCTACTGTTATTAAGTGCCTTGTTAATTTTGATAACAATTAAGCATTATGACATATGGTTTATTTGATTGGGTCAGAGAGATGGGGTTAGTGAGAAGTCACCAGTTGGCTTGCTTTTGCATGCCGTGTAAAATGCCAGTTTATGGGTCGTATGGCAAGACAAGCTTGAACAAATTTACACATTTTCAGTCATGCAGTGAAACTCTCAAATATGTATCTGATAGTTTGTTAGTTGCAACTTAGGCATTACTTTATAAACATTGCCATTGTTTCAAATCCCATTATCCCAAGTGTTTTCTATTTTGTTACTGTATTTTTACATTATTTAAATTCCCAGGATGCTTCAATAGTATGTCAATCATCTGAAAAAATTTGTTTAGGAAGGTAGTAGGCTAACTTTTAAATCTCATAGGCAAAGCAAATGAACTCCATTGTGGATATAAGAGATGAGAATTTGACTTGGGCCTCTAACTTGTACTGTCTCACTTGTGTTAGACTATGAATTAACTAAAAATGTGGAAACTATCGCAAGTGATCAGTTTAATTTAAGGGCCAGGTACCAGTTAGTCCTGAAAATTTTTTCCCTTACAATTTTTCTTATGTAGGGTTGGTTTTAGGAAAAAAATTATTTAGGTAATGGATCAAATGAACATAGGTTTTCTTTAAATGAAAAATAAAGTATTAAGATAAGTGAGTTGAAAATGAATGAGAATATTTTTGGTCTTCAGATATAGGAGGTGAAAGCATGTTAAATTATATTTGAAGGAACAACATGGAAAAATATTTTAAGTGGCCAAAACCTTTTTAAGAAACTATAAGGCATCAAAATATTTAAAATCATCAGGAATCTTATCAAAACATGCAAAGTTATGATTTCCAGAAATATTTAAACATCCATTTCTTAGGTTCAAATTTAGACTTCTTTCTGGAAAATTTAATTAGAGTGTATTCTGCTAACCATTGGGGTGGAATAGGCAGCAGGATATGGGTCTAAAGACTCAACAATTTACTGTTTTGGATGTATTATTCAGGCGCTATGAGTCACAAGCCCTAGGAATATTTCTAACAAGACATTTAAAAGTGATATTGGAATCAACAGAGAGCAATAATGCTTGCTGACTGACTAGTTAATATTAGACACCTCAAAGACATGATATATGCAGGCAAAATACAACAGGAAATCACCAGGAGCTAAAATATTAAACTGTGATTGCCATAAAAATTGTGGGTGATTGAAAAAAATCTGAACCAATAGTTTGAAATCAGAATGAAAATGTAATAGAAATTTCATATATTTTCATGGATGTTACAGGAAAAAATCTGGTGGTTATCCTTACTATCATCCACTGTAAAACTATGTCAAATTAAATTTGATTTGAAAAGAAGTGTTCTACTATATCCTTTATGAATAAAAAATTTCAATTTTGGTGATCAATGAAGACAATCAAACATAGTACAAATCTAGCTGCCATCCTGTAGAAAAGAAGAAAATAATGGTCAGTCGGTAACTGAAGAGGCAATTAGTAGAGCTGCATTAACTGCTCATTTTGCTATGCCAAAGTTTGGAGATTTGAGAAAGCAGACAAGCTCATATTCTAAGACATAAGCTGGTTGAAATGAAGCAAATGTGTTAGTCAAAATACAGATAAAAGGACAATAGAAAAAGCAGGACATAAGCCAATTCATCTGTAAAATAGGAATAACAGAAAGGGAAAAAATTAGTCAAACAAGAGTATGCAGAGCTTGGATACATAAAGTGAAAGATATTTAACTCAATTATTTCACCTTCTAGGGCAACAGTAACTCAATCACCAAATATTTAATAAATAAATACTGCGTGCCAAGTACCCAATTTGCTGGGGGGTGGTGGTGGTGGTACAAAGACAAAAATAAAATCGTCCCTGAATTAAAAAAAAAACCCAAAAGTTATATTCAATTAGGAGGCAACATAAATATAAATAAATTAATACAAAATAAAGCAATTCTCTGAGGGAGTGCTGTTTAATGGATAGAGTCAGTAAGACTTAAATTCTAATCCTGTCTCTGACACTCTCTCCTCCCCACTATGTGGTCATGGGCAAGTGACAACTTTCAGTGCATCTCTAAGCCTCTTGGCTTCAGAAAAGGTGACAATCTGTGTCAAAATACAGAATTTCCTTTTTTTGTTCTTTTCTACATCAATGAACTTAAAGATCTATTCTCTCTTTCTGGATCAGGAGGAAACCAACAGCTGGCAGAATTAGGAATAGTTTCATGTAAAAGGTAAACTGAATAGGAAACAAAGATTTTAAAAAACAGAGACAAAGAAGAAATGTGTTTAAGGCTTGATGTTCAAGTGAACCTTATGGACAACAGGGAGTTGTTAGAGATTGTTGAGTAGAGGGATGACATGATTAATTCTGCATTTTTAAAAATCACTGGAGAGTAGCAAGACTTGAAGATTAGAGATTAGTTTGGAAGCTTTTATAATAATATAGACCAGAAGATGAGTAATGATCATTTTGGTTAAGATAGCAGGCATGTAAGTAGAGAGAAGGGATGCTGAAGAGGCAGAAACAAAATTTTTCAACTGATAGAAGGTGATACTTTAGTAAAATTTTCTGAGAAAAGGAAGAAGTAGTTAAATATAATGCTAAGGTTACAAACCTGGGTGGCTGAATGAAAGCTTTTAATTATAGATATATAATAAAAAGAGATTTAAGGAGTCATCTAATCCAGCACCTTCATTTTATAGATGAAGCAAGTGAGGTTCTGAGACTTTAAAAGGTATTTGCCTAAGGCCACACCTATAGCATGTGCTGAACTGGCTTATTAAAAATAAACTAATTGCTTACTTATTTTTAACTTTTACTTTAAAAAACATTTTGAGTTCCAAATTCTTTCCCTCCCTTCCTCTATCTCCCCATTAAAAAAAAGAAATCTAATATCATTTATACATGTGAAATCATGTAAAACATATTTCCATATTAGCCAAGTTAAAAAAAGAAATAAAAAAGAAATAATGTGAGTTAAAAAAATTATGTTTCGGGGCAGCTGGGTAGCTCAGTGGAGTGGGAGTCAGGCCTAGAGACAGGAGGTCCTAGGTTCAAACCCGGCCTCAGCCACTTCCCAGCTGTGTGACCCTGGGCAAGTCACTTGACCCCCATTGCCCACCCTTACCAATCTTCCACCTATGAGACAATACACTGAAGTGCAAGGGTTTAAAACAAACAAAAAAAAAACAAAAAAAAATTATGTTTCAATCTGCATCAAACTATCATTTTTCTCTCTTAATGTGGATAGCATTTTTCATCATAAGTCCTTTGGGTTTTTGATCATTGCATTGATTAGAGTAGCAAAGTCACTTATATTTAATCATTATATAAAATTGCTATTACTGTATATAAAGTTCTACTGGATATACTTACCTCTCTCAGGATCAGTTCATATTAGTTTTGTCAGGTTCCTTTGAAATCTTTCTGTTTGTAATTTCTTATAGCACTATCGTATTCCATCACAATCACAATTTGTTCAGCCATTTTCCAGTTGATGGGCATCCCTTTAATTTCCAATTCTTTGCCACCACAAAAATAAAATCTGCTATAAATATTTTTCTATATGTAGGTCCTTTTCCTTTGATCTCATTGAGATAACAGACCTGGTAGTGGTATTACTGTACCAAAGGATATACATAATTTATAGTCCTTTGTATACAGCTCCATATTGTTCTCCAGGACTAATTTACAACTCCATTGACAATGTATTAATACCCCATTTCTTCCATATCCTGTTTGTCATCTACCTTTTCTGTCATGGTAGCCAATCTGATAGATATGAGATGGTACTCAGAGTTGTTTTAATTTGTATTAATTAATAAATTTCTAATCAATAGTGATTTAGAGCATTTAAAATATAACCATGAGTACTTAGGTTTCTTCTTTTGAAAACTATCTCTTCATATCTTCTGACCATATTTCATTTAAGAACTGACTCATATTTTTTATCAGTATGACTGAGTTCTCTTTATATTTAAGAAATGAAGACTTTTTTTTTTCAGAGGAAATTGCTGTAACTTTTTATTTCCTTCAGTTTCTTGCTTTCTTTCTACTCTTTGCTTTTTTGGTTTTATTTGCGTAAAATCTTTTAAATTTAACATAATTATCCATTTTACTTATTGTGATCATCTCTATCTTTTGTTTGATCATAAAATTTTAACTTTTACATAGATCTTATAAAATTTTCCCTGCTTCCCTAATTTGCTTGTGGTATCACTCTTTAAGTTTAAATCGTGGGCCCATTTTGGCCTTATCTTGGTATATAGTGTGAGATACTGGTCTATACCTACTTTCAGCCAAACTGCTTTCCACTTTTCCCAGCAATTTTTTTAATAATGTAAAAGGGAATTCTTTGTTCTCTCTGAGTTTACACTTGTAAAAGGGAATCCTTTATTCCCTTTGTCTATTTTGAGTTAACACTTTAGTTAACATTAACTTAAATACCCCTACTTAGATTGTGAAGACAAGATTAACTCTCCTTTATCTACTTTTGAATTGAATCAACAAAAAATTGAACACCCTACTTAGTACTAGGTGAGAAGCTAGCAAGGTACTTAGAGAACTCACTAGTCACTTACTTGGAGAGCTCCAGTCTTTTAATTCAGTCCCAAACTTGTGAATCCTATGATCAGAGTTTACATTCTCAGAAACTCTATCAGCCAGGAATCTGTGAACCCTTTTGATGAGTATTCACCCCTCCAGAAGGTGAGAACTGGTTCCCACAAACACTGCCCCTTGAGAGGTGCTAGACAATTTGGAAACTGTGATTGACCCCTATGAAGAGGAACAGGGACAAAAGTCACCCTAAAAACAAGCCCTGAACTTCCTCAGAGCAGATTGTCTTTGAGAAGATAGTCTGAAGAGAGTATCTCCTGGAAAGATTCTTCGAGGGAGCTTGGAAGGATCTTAGCTGGAGAATGCAGCTTGGATCATGGACTTGGAGCTCACCTTCAACTTGGACGAATTTGGCTTCAACTCGGACTCTGACTCCTGGACTACTTCATGGGTGAGTGAAAGGCTGACTCCTTTCCTAGTTTCTGAAGAGACTAACTTCCATCTTGGATGAGGATTGTGTTTACTCACTAACTGCCTTCCTGGTTGAGAGCTAATTAATCTCTGCCTGGAATAAGGAGACCACAAAATTTCATAAAATTATTTTCCAACCATTAAATTAAACTAAATTTAATTTAATTAAACCTATACAATAATGAGTTCTTGTTCCAAAGATTGAATCTTTGGGTTTATCAAAAATGATATTACTATGATTATTTACTATTGGGTATTGTGTACCTAACATATTCCACTGATCCACCACTCTTTCTTAGGCAGTACCAAATTTTGATTTTGTATTGGGGTGTACTAATAACTTTCTCACAGTACCATCTTGGCACCTACATGGTAAGACCAGGAATTGGTCTAAAATATGTTTAAGTTAAAGAAGGCAATAGCAGGAACATAAAACATAAAAATAGGATGTGCAGGTAAGTTGTAGCCTGTTAAACTATTAGACATCCATTAGAAAATGGATGGAAATTGTCTTGTCATTTGATGTAGGTGGACCATTATTTTTCAGGTTATGCATACTTTAAATATTAAAAACAATAATTGATTTATTGATGTAGAGGGCAGTAATTTCATTAAAAAAATCCAGAGATTTAAGAGAGCCCCATCTAGGGACTTATAAATGCTTTAAACCAGTAGAAAGCTGCTTAAGATTTACATCAGCTTATAAAGTCTATACTCTAATATGTCCTCATACTCAAGTAAAATTTAGCTACCATTTGTACTGATGTGTACGTTGAGGTGATTTTGGATAAACGGACACTTTTTGAGAAGGGAAAAAATAAGTATAATATATGAGTTCCCTAATGTGCTCTCCCTCTGTGTATATGCATGTATTTACCTGCATGTGAATTCATAAAAGCTTGTCTCCCAGGTTTGTGGTTTTCCAGATGTGATAATCTATTTCAATCCATAAGTCATGGGTCCCAATTTCTACTAAATATCTCCTCACCAACCTAGAATAAATTATATCTCAATATACATAAAACAAAGAATATTTACTTAAAATAGAATGTAAGATAAATAACAGGCACTTAAATTAAACAGCAAGAAATACTCACCACTTACTTGCCAAAGTATGATGTTCCATGCCTCCAGGAACTGAAGGTTGCAAAACAATTCATTTTTTATCTTCTGCCAAATGGATAAAGGACTCAGGAAGTTTCATTTATAGTATGAGGATTAAAGATCAGAACTAGAAGAAATCTATTCAGGAATATCCCACTCCCTCTTGAAGGGTTATACATTTCTTGATATAACTTTCAGAACAACATTGAAATATGGGCCATTCTGAGATTACTGATCTTTGGAACTGACAACCAGATGAATAATAAAACTCTTGAGAGTACTGTGTCTCAACAAGACAATCAGATTATCACCATGTCAGCACCAGTCCTTAGGAACCATTTTTCTCTCCTTCTCTCCCTAGTTGTCCTGGGCTTTTCTAGCCCATGTCTCATCCCACAATGTGATTCCTATCTTCCTTTAAAACTATTAGGCTGGAAACTTCCTATATACAAGCTTCTGGGAGATGTGGTGCTCTGATAGAAAGTGGATTAGAGAAAGACTCCCTTTTAATGATTAAAGCACCCAGTATCATGTTTTTTGACACCTTTAGAGTGAGTGAATGAAATAATTATTCAAGTTTGTGAGAGTATTCAGGGATACCAAGAAGTATAATGATTGCTGAGGCATGAAGAAAGGTGGTGGATGTGTAGACTAATTTTTGTTCAGTCAAGGGTTGTGAGCTTTTTATTTGTTTATTTGTTTGTCTTTTTGCCTTGAAAAGATTGAGTGTGGACTGAGAAGGAAGAGAAGACACTAAAATATGTGTGACATTGGTATTATAGTCTTGGCTTTAATGTATATGCATGTATTTACCTGCATGTGAAGTCATAAAAGCTTGTATCTATTTGAATTCTTGCCATGGTTACAAATTTAGTCTATTGCTCAGTATCTGATTTATATTTGCCCTGTTTGATTTTTCATCCCTTCCCAGACCTAAAGGGTAATTCTGGAAGGGGACAGGATAGCCTTGCATAGAGCTTCAGTCACCTGTTAGAGGCAGATATAAAATGTTTGGCCCCTTTGGCTCATATATTACGCCTATTATTTTTAACTTTGGCCACTCTCTGATTTCTGAAGCCTTTCTGAAAATTTATTTCATCTGATTTCTGATATTTAGTTAAAGCAATTTGCCTCCAGTTCAATCTCCACTTCAGCTAAGGAACTTAAAAAATACAGAGGATATGTAGGTTCTGAAAGATTTAGTGTCTTGCTGGGAACCAGGGGACTAAAAGCAAGGCTCCAGGCCTTCCATCATAGGTGCCATCTGGTGAAAGTTCTCCTTGATGACTCATTTAGAACTTGAAGAAATCTTGCTCAGATTTAAAATTCTCATTACAGTCTTTGCCAAAGCACCTCAAATGCAGAGCAATCTTAACTTTAAAAAAATGGAGAAATTGCTTAGGGAGACACACTTCTCAGAGTAGAGAGTTGAAAATGGAGGCAAAAAATGTGACAGAAAAAATACTAGCTCATTTTGTGAGATGTTGTCCTCTGAAAATATTCAAGTGCTATTACCTCATTA
Organism: Gracilinanus agilis; assembly: GCF_016433145.1. Lineage (NCBI taxonomy): Eukaryota > Metazoa > Chordata > Mammalia > Didelphimorphia > Didelphidae > Gracilinanus > Gracilinanus agilis. The sequence continues at coordinate 374,910,472 of NC_058133.1, read as the reverse complement.
GGGTTTTTCTAGGCCCCTTTCTATAAAGAACTACATTTTATTTTTCCTTCAGGATAGAGGTCTCACTTCAATTTACAGAGAGTCAGGGAATAGAACTGATAAAGATTTTTCCTAACATTTGCCACCCTCTTCAACCTTTGGAATGAATCCTATATGATCTCAGAGTTTTATAAGTTACATGTTCCCTCTGTTGTTCTTGTGCAATATCGATCTCTTTCAATTCTATTTTTTTCCTTTCTGCCAGGAGAAATGCACTTCTCCATTCCTGACTTTTGTCCTAAATGGCCATTTTTAATGGTAGGAGAAAGAGTTCATTCAATTTCATCCAGAAATCTTACCTTTAGTCATTAAATTAACCTTAGTACACCTTAGAGGGTGTTAGTGGCTTTTTATTTTAACCAATCTCCTTCATTCCCATCTATCCTCCTAATAGTGCCCAGTGGGAATTTTTTTGGCAGATAAACCCTTCTACCTTCGATAGTCTAGCCCTATTTTTCCTCCTAGAATGCTAGTGTACCAACATCAAGTGTGGTTCCCACAAATCTGAGTGAATTTTTAAATTAAAACCTTTTAAATTTATAAAAATAAATTAATATTTATTTAAAATATGATTAAAATAAATTTAAAATTTAAATTTATTGAAACAAACCTTTTACATTCATTTCTGCACATTTTATTCTCTCTTTATATAGTTTGGATTTCTAATCCCCATACATTTTCTGAAGAAATCTTGTAACATTTTTCTAAAAGAATTAAGATAAATACTAAGTTACAAGTATATGTATGAGAACTATTTTGTTGATAGATTAGCAATATTACTAATTATTTTTGTTTTCTCTCTTACAATGATAGCAGATGATGGCTCTAGCAGAAGATAAATATATTTACATTTTCTTACTGAAGTAAAGCACACTCTGCTGCTATACAAAAGTGAGTGACATCAAGGGCTTTTTAATAATAACTTCAGATGGGAAATAATTTTAATTGGAATCCTTTTGGGGACAAGGAAGTTATACTCCTTTTCTTAAGGTTTATTTTTAAATTTATGTTCAAGATAATATCAGTACACTATTAAGATGAAGACTGGACATTCAGTTGTCTGACTTTTTGTGACCTCTTTCAGGGTTTATTTGGCAAAGATACTGGAGTAGTTTGCATTTCCTTCTCCATCTCATTTTACAGATGAGGAAACTGAGGCAAACAGGGTTAAGTGACTTTCCCAGGGACACATAGCTAATACATGCCTGAGGCTGATTTGAATTCAGAAAGAAAAGTCTTCATGACTCCAAGCCTAGTGCTCTATCTACTGAGCCACTTAGCTGCCCTAGATTTATAATCATGGTTAGGCCAATTAACTCCTCAAAGTTTTAATTTTCTCATCTATAAAATGGGGATAGTAATGTCTATAATGTACATAATAATTCACAACCCTATTGTGAGAATCTTATGAGATCATGTGCTGCATAAATATCTTCTCTTTAATAAATTAATTTATTAATATAATAAATATATAGTATAGAGGGAATTATACATGCCCTTTCTCTCTTCAAATTATCTAGTTACCTCTTTTATGTGCCCTCTTCTCTTTACTCACACAGCTACAATCCTAGTTTAATCTCTCAACTCTCAATCAGCTTTAAATCATCTGTTTTCTCTACTAGATGTCTCTTTCCACTCCAATCCATCCTCCGTTCAGCTGCCAAAATGATTTTCCTCATTCATAGGTATGACTATGCTATTCTTTTGCTAAATGAGCTCTAGTGGCTCCCTATGACAGCTAGGATCAAATGTAAACTACTTTATTCTATTAGGTTGATAGAGAGTAATATTAAGCATTTACTATATAGAAGGCACTGGGCTAAACACTGTTGATATGAATACAGGCAAGAAGGATAGTCCTTGGCCTCAAGGAAATTTCATTCTAATGAGAGAAACTAATACATAAAGGAAAGCTTTAAAGGAAGGGAGAAGAAAATGTACCTATATGGAGACAAGGTAGTTTGTGAAGAATAAAAGAAATCTGGAGAATCGAGTGGAGAGAGGTGTGGGGATTTCCAGTCTTCTTACATTTTATTCCCCTTCACATACTCTATAACTTTTCAACGTTGCCCAACAAACAGCATCCTGAACAAGACTTTCTCATTTCTTTGCCTTTACACTGGTAAAGTCTCATGGCTGAAATATTCTGCCCTTCACCTCTGCATCTTAGTTCCTCTGGCTTCCTTCAAGATTTAGCTTGAATTTCTTGCTTTGCAAGGAAGGGGTCTTTTTCAGTTTCCCTAGCTGCTAAAATCTTTTCTCTCCTTTTAGTTTTTGTACCCCACTGTTTGGCACAGTTCCAGACAAATAGTAAGTGCTTAATAAATGTATATCGACTGATCATATCGTTCTAATTTAATATAAACCAGATGTCAGAGATGATTCCATTTTTGTCTTTGTGTCTTCAGAATAGAGCACATCAATTTGTACATAATATATGCTTAATATTTGTTGGATTGGATTGGTTATTAAACCAAGGTCAAATCTTCCCATTCCAGTGATTAATGACCCTTGACTTAAATGGTTATAAAGTGACAGCAAACACTATTGATTTGAACTTAACTGGAAATACTCTTCATAATTCCTTCACTGATTAAATTTAAAAAATGGCTAAAATATCATCAAATGCACTGGACACTGTCAAATGTATAGATCTCTGGATCTCTTTGAATATAAGATTAAAAGGAAAGAAAATAAGATTTGGAACAGATGTTATAGGGAATGAGAGGGTTTGTAGGGTAGTAGCCAGGTCAATTTATGCACTATGAATTTTCAATAGTTAAAAGCTTAAATGTATAAAATATTTCTCTTCCCCCACAAAAGGGAAACACACACACCAAAAAAAGCTTTTTTAATCCTTATTTCAGACCAATGTCTTGAGAAACAAATTTATAGAATATTCCACAGCCAATTTGAAGGACACAGTCAATAAATGCAATTAAAGAAAAACATTGCTGGAAAAAAGGAGAATACAGGTTTCATTTGAACATGATTGTATTCTGACATCAACATAAACAATTTCCTGCTTTAAAAAAAACAACCCTAATCTCTTTCCTCAGCTTGCCCCTTAGCACTTATCTGGTGTCGTTTGGAATGCAGTGCAAGAAGCTTCCATATTGCCAGGAATGATTAGCTGCCTTCATGCACAAAGCTGCACTTCAAGAGCTTTCCACACCAGAGGCCACCGGGAAAGTGTGAAAGTGATGTTTGAAAGTTATCAATGAACCATGCAGGTTGCTCTGCTCATGTTTCTTTAATTTCTGTCCTCTATATTTTCTTCTAAAACCAGACAGAACTGGATGGAATAGGATGATAAGAAAGAATCATCATAAAATGATAGATATAGTGCTGGAAAACACCTTAGAGGTCGTCTAATCTTAATCTCTTTCTCATTTTCCCAATGAGGAAATGGAGAGCCAGAGAGGATTCAGGTGTTCCTTAACCAAGGTCCAATGACTCATAAATGGCAAAGAAGAAATTTGAACCTAGGTTCTCTGTCTCTAAATCCAGTGCTCTTGTCCTTGTAAATAATATATTCTTTACTCTCAAACTTGGTTCTCAGCACTGATGAGACAGACCTAAAAAGGGAAAAAGAAGCTACTTAGTATGGGGACATTGTTAAACACAAAAGCTGTGTGTCCTTGACATGTGCCATTCTCTCACTGGAGAAAAATAAAATAATCAAATACTAATAGACTGCCTGGTAGATGATACAAAAATAAATGAAACATTGTCCTTCTCCTCCAGGAAATTACCTTGTTATTTGTAGCATCTATTTGATAAAATAAAGTCATGAAAAGTTGAATCATGATATAAAATTAATTACACTTCCAGAAAATGACAGAAAATGACAATACATGACTAATTCTCAAATGAATTTTTTGATAGAATCAAAGAGTTTTGAAGCAAGATCACATGAGAATGGGGCAGTTAGGGAAGAAATCAAATGAGGATAAATAACATTAATAATAATGGTATTTTGTTGGTGAATTTTTAACAGCCTGTTTCCCTAGAAAAAATGTATGCACACTTTTTAAAGTTTAATTTCTATAATATTTCCTCTATCACTTTCTGAAGTCTAGATAATCAACAACAAAATAAATCAAGCCTCAATATTCACACTTAAAATTTAGCACTTATGTCTAGAGAAAGGAAGGAGAAGAGAGGACTGGTGAGAGAAGGGAAGGGAATATTCATTATATTGTTTAAATTTAATTAAATTCCAATGGCAAAGAGAAAGCTAGCCAGCTTGGAAGCAAGGTTAGATTGAGTGAGAAGGACGAGATATGTAACGCCCTAACAAGTAAGGCTGAGGAATTTGGATTTCATAGACTAGATAGGTTCTTGAGTAAGAGCATGGTAAAAGAAATCTTTTAGAAATCTGAGTTTGGTGGTAGTAAACTGAATATTCTGAGGACAGGTAAACTTGTTAGGAAATAATTGCAATAATCTAGATTTTATGTAATTATGGCATGGATTAAAATGATCAAAGTGATATAGAAACAAAAGAATGGCTAAGGGAAGCATTTTGTAAGACAAATATTGGTACAAAACAGGATATAGGAAATGAAAGAGAAGAAGAAATTAAGGCTTAGTCTAAAGTTTTATATATAGACTTAAAAATTATAAAATACTGAACCTCAGGTCCCATCTTTTATACCTGGATCTACAAAAAATATACCTGCATATGAATCATGCACTAGAAATTCTAGCTCATCAGTTATAGTCATCCTTCATAAGACCCACTCCTCTTGTGTTTTTACTTTTGCCTCTCATTAAGAAGACCCAATGAGTTCAAAACAAAAATCATTTAAGTATTTAACAAGTTATAGAGAATTCTCCTCTAAATATACCTGGGAAACATTCTTTCTCAAAGCCACATAAAATTAATGGAGGGGTTTAATTAGGAATTGTAAGTAGAGTTCACAAAAAAATGGAGCACATGTAGCCAAAAGAGCATACAAAAGGAGAGCATGCATAGCAATTATTCATATTTGGGAAGGCAAATAGGCAACAAACTTACAGGGCCAGCACATGACAATTTATGCTTCTGATGATGACATCAATGTGTTCTGATGATGTCAATGTGCTTCTCTCACTAGGCTGCCTCCCCAAGGCATTGTTTCATTGCTGCTCACCACTGGGTGAGCATGTCTGCTATTCCATGCCACATTCCATCTTTCTGCTGGGCAGTTCAACTGATGCTACCAATTGCATCTTAAATGTAGTTTTCAAATGAAAAAAGATAGAAGATCTTCCCCACAAGAGAAGGAGTTGGCTCTGTCATCTTCATTTTTTAAGCCTGTATCCATAGAGGCAGCCTCACGAAAAGAGTCAGGAAGACTTGGATTTGGATTCTGTATCTGACACAAACTGACACGTGAATCATTTCAGGCATATCACAATCTCTCAGTGCCCCAGGTAGCTCTCTACGACTATAAATGGAGAGAAGATATAAATTTTAGATTGGTAGAAGAAATTCTTCATTGGAATCTCTCTATACAAATCACAGGTATGAAGAGGAGGAGGGGGAGGAAGTAAAAGAGGAAGAGGAGAACAAGGAGGAGAGGAAGGAGAGGAGAGGGAGAGAGGAAGAAGAAGAAGAAGAAGAAGAAGAAGAAGAAGAAGAAGAAGAACAAGAAGAAGAAGAAGAAGAAGAAGAAGAAGAAGAAGAAAAAGAGGAAGAAGAAAAAGAGGAAGAAGAAAAAGAGGAAGAAGAAAAAGAGGAAGAAGAGGAAGAAGAAGGAGGAAGAAGAGGAGGAGAAGGAGGAGAAGAAAACTGAAAAGAAGACAACCCTAGATTCTAAGTTCCAGAACTTTTAGTGAAAAAGTCAAATTCTCATAGATCCAGTCATTGGACTAGAAAGAAGCTTCAAATGGTGTTCAGTTTTCTCTTTATATGAAAAGAGGAGGAGGAGGAAGAAGAAGAAGAGGATGAAGGAGAAAAAAAAGAGTAAGTTCCTGTAGTTATCACCAGTGTGATAAGCTGACCAGCAAATCAGAGTTAGTAGGCATTTTTGTTTTTCTTTGGAACTCATTTCCTCTTGGTAACAAGCCTTTATATGATTTTGGGTTAGAAATTTCCCATCAATTACAGTATATACCTAATTATCAACCTGTATTCACTCTTAAACAACTTTAGTTAAATTTTGGGTGAGAATATCTTTCAAGAAATTGCAAAGGGTAGTGTAGTTCTTAGTTACCACTCTCAGAATATCACATCTTCTGGATTTCCCATTCAAATACAGGAAAACAGGAAGAAAAATAATTTGTGAATCTGTTGTGAGGCTAAATTCCTCCTCTTTTTATGCACATATGATTGGTCTTAAACTGCCTTTCTAGATTTTGAACCTTCCCTCCTCCAACAAATAATAATAACTACTTACATTTGTGTAGCACTTTGTGGTTTATTAAGTCCTTTCTTCAGAATATCAATTTAAAGCAATAGTAAAAGTAAAATTACTTCTTATTTTACAGATGAATGAAATGAGGTTCAGAAAAGTGATGGAAATTTTCCACAGTTATATAGCTAATAAAGTAGGGTATGGGTTATAAGTCCAGGGATTGAGTGCAAATAAGAGCACATAAAACTCATACTCTTGTTAGAAGTATTATCTGTAAAGACTCTTAAATCTCCAAACAGGGATACACACAGAGCACATCTGGTTTGTAGATAATGAATTATTGAAACTTTGGGTCAATCATGGTTCCTTAGGGAGTTGTTCTATTTCTATTGTCACTAGGGAGCAGACAGTGAATCTCCTCAAGGAAAAGGATAATAATCATAATGACCAGGATTTATACAGTGCTTTATGTTTTATGAAACATTTTACAAATATTCTCATTTTATTTTCACAACTCTGTTACGTAGAAACTATCATTATCTACATTTTGTAAATGAAAAAACTGAGGCAGAGAGCAGTTAAGTGATAAGTCTAGACCCACATGATCAATAAGAATCTGTAACTTTATTTGGAGTCAGATTCTTCCTGACTTCAGGTCAAGAGTACCACCATCTTACCCCTAAACCCAAAGATCATCAGGCCAAGTCACCTTTCTGGAATCAAATTCCCAATCTCATTATTACTTTGTGCAAACATTTATTGAGTTTTCTTTGAATAGTGTTATTTATCCCAGAGGATAGAGGTGAAGACTGGCTATTTTTTAAATAGTCTTTCTGAGTCTGGGATCAACTGACTGGAAATAAGAATCCATATTTCACCTTAGGTATTTTTTATTCTCAGGAGTGCTGGAGCCTGAGAGTCTTGTCTTACTTGCATGTGTTTTCATCTTTTGTGTTTTTGATCTCCATGAACTGAGAGGTCACCACAAATAGATTTTTGTAAACTGAAAAATAAATAATGTAAAGTCTCATGCCAGGAAGATGAAACTCACACACACTAGAGGCAGTCAAATTGAGACTTTCTTTGGAAGAAGAGAAAAAGGAAATGAAAGAAGTACCTAAAAATAAAACAGAAATCTGTGTCCAAGGCTGCTGTTGAAGCTACAACAAGTATTGACTTTTTCAACAATTGTTGCTTCCCCCAAGGGCCCAAACTGGCATCTCCTAACAGGAAAACCCAGAAGTGTAGTGTTATGCAAAGCCACTAAAGAAATCCGTCTTTGGGCTTTATCTAGCCTCTAGTAAAGAAGTTCTATCTATAATCCTCTTAATGAAAGGAGGTGGGATATTGGTGAAAGAGTTAGGACCCACAGAAGAACTTCTATGCAAGAATCACATAATGATTTACTTATAATAGTCAAAAGATATTGAAGACTAGAATCTTTGAGAAAATTAAAAGAAAATCTATTTTATTTTATATATACTTGGTGGTTGTGTTAATGGTAAAATGAAAAGAGGAAAAGAGAGAGAGGTCCAGATAATGATGCAGATGTTTATCCATTATTAATTAGCTATCTTTTAGAAATTAACTAGGAATATCCATTAATAACTAGAAATCTAGATTTAGTACCTACCCATGTACTACAGCAAAATCAAGGAAGGCTAAAAGGGATATTAGGGTTAAATTTAGAGCTGAGCTTGTGATTTTCCTGATATTTATAATGGGAACTCTCATATAAGGGCACCTGCCCTACTAATGTAAGTTGGCATATTTCTTGTAACTTAGAATCCTCGAGCATTTACTAGATCTTATTATAGCTATGACTTGTGTAGGGCTTTAAAGTCAAATGTCTAAGGTGAAATTTGAAGTCAGATCTCCTTCTACTCTGCCACTATCTCCTCAAATTATGATTTCCTACCTTTCCCCTTTGCTGATAGTTTTTCACTTACCTAGCCTTTTCTACTTTCATCTTTTAAAATTTATAATACCACCCACCTACCTTCTTCTGTGTTTTGGGATGGAGGAGGATGGATAGTTTGAGTCCCATCTCATCCATGGAGCTTCCCCTGCTGTAGATTTTGTCAGTCGAGCAATCCTTCCAGCTTAGATCTTAGAGTTCTACAGGACCTCAGAAAACATCTAGTACAGCTCACAACTGAACTCCATCTATGATCAACTCTGTTAAATGGTCATCCAGTCTTCACATGACAAATTCTAGAGATGTTGGAACCACGTTACCAATTTCTTCCTAAGGAAGTGGCTCCATTTTAGAGTGTCTTGCACTGCTGTGTGTTGCTTTACCTGTATATTTTGTCTCCCAAATAGTTTTTATCAATTTTCAGGATTTGATAATCCTTGCAATTCAATTTCATTTTATTGCTGAATGATTATTGGGATATTGGTGTATTTGCAAATAAATTATCACTAAGATAAAAAACACAGAGATAATATGAAGAACAAAGATAAAGATACAAACCTAAGAGGCACAGAAAAAAAATACATCTCTTCCAAGCTGTTCCACTGGAACAGGGAGCTGCCATTTTATATCATAGCTTTGGTTATAGAATGACCTAGTTGCTTTATTGATTGGAGGCATAAAAATTATATATGATGGACTTGAATCCATGAAAGAGGTCCCAGACCTGGATAATCCCAAAAAATGATTCAAGTGGACACATGAACTTTCTGAATGATTCTTATACCAGAGGGTCATTGATAAATAACCCCTCATCAGAGACCTTAATTCAGTATACTCCACTTGACTGAACTATGTAGATGTCCTAGAGGCAGCTTGTTCAGAAATATTTATCTAAAGCATCTGGTCTGGGCCAAGTAACAGTGAATATTAGAATTAATGACCAAGTGGAGACTGTGATATCTTTTACTGGCAAGAAAATAATTTATCACATGCAACTTTTCAGTCTGGGGTTGTTAGAATTTCCTGAGAAGAATGTTTACAAGGTAGAAGATTTATAGCATCTTCTTGTCCTATGCTAGGTTTGGGGAAGCTTAAATCAAGCTTTAATGAGCTGGGGGCAGGGTAAAAGGGGAAGAGACAGAAAAAGTGTAAGCCTGGTTCATGATGAAGGAGCCAAAGTAAGACAGAGAACCTGAAGAAGTTTCTAATGATCTCTATATTGAATAGAAGGAGAATACAGAATTGAGAGTCAAAATAATTAAGTTCAAATTCCAGCTCTGCCTTTTGCTACCTATGTGACTTTAAAAGTCATATTACCAAAATGAGGGTGGTATATTAGATGATCTCAGAGGATCTGGTACTGTGCTGGGTACTAGTTATGTATAAGGAACACAAAAGAAAAAAATGGAAAAAAAAGTCCTTTCCATCATGGAACTTATATTCTTCTGGGAAAAATAAGCAAAGACAAAAGAATAAGCAGAACCAAAAGAACAAAAACGCTGGAACAAATATTAGTGTTGTAAATAAATTATCACTAAGATTAAAGAACAAATCAATGTTGTACAATTCATTGAGTAGCTATAATACATATTTTCATACATACAAAATCCCTACAATAATTTGGATGAAAAGTTTGCTCAAAGAAAGTTAAACTGAGTAACTGAAAAGCCAGTAATGGGCAACATATAAACAGAAAAGCAAACATGCAATGAGGTATTGGACTATGTGGTCTTGTAACTCCCTTATTGCTTTAAATGTAGGAACAAAATATGTGATAAAAGGAAAGTCATAATGAGTAAGAAGTAGAAGACCTTTGAAGGGAGCCAGGAATTCTAAGAGGTGAGGAGGGAGAGGGAGGATTCCAGAGAGCAGTTCCATGCACCTCTGACCTCTAATTTTATCAGCATTGGTGCTTTTTCCTTAATTGTTACCATGATCACAAAAATCAATCACCTAATGGCGATTTTCTATGTGATGAGCTATCTTGCACTTAGTTTGGCTGGTCCTCAGATAACAGCCACAAATTTATCATTTCTTCATATTTAAACCCAATGTTCAAGTCACTTAATTTCTGGGCTTTATCTTCCTCATCTGTAAAATGAGGATTTTGAACTAAATAATTCTTAAAATTTTGCAGGCTAAGATTTGTGATTCTATGACCAATGTTTTCTTTCAACAACTTACTCTACCAGGGTCACATCTGCTTAAAACACCAGAGGAAATAATTTCTTTAATGTTTCAGTTAAACTTTGGTGAGTGAATAGACATTAATAATGCCATAAAAGGAAAGAAGTAAGAATAGTATTTAAGGAGCTTTACTGTTTGACACTTTCTCATTTGGATTCAGTATCTATGGCTTTGCTTGTTCATGGAATAAATAATTGTTACTCTTTTATGTTTGAAGCTGACAAAATCTCAAGATGTTCTAAGAAATGAATAGATTGTTCATCATCTCTTAGGATGCAGCCCCCAAATTGTTGTCTATAAACCACTGAATGCTCTATGTCAACAAGAATGTGTCTATTTAGTATTTTAATGTACTTGCTTTGGGAGGAGAAGAATATTAACAACCCCCTCTCTGCTTCTTAACAGTGTGGCTGCAAATGCTGCAGATTCTGGATGATGAATAAAGACTGTACTTAGCCATCCATTCACAGTGGCAAATTAGTGTGTTGGGTGCTAAACACATAGCACATATACACATGCACACAACATTAAGCTTCCTTCAAACAAGCTTCTTCAAACCTTAATTCTCACTCTAATGGAACAACTAGTCCCAGCAATAAGTCCTCACTTTAAAACAAACATTTAAGCACCCAGCTCTTCCACATGTGCACTTAAGTGATTTATGGAGCTCTCAAATTCATGAAACCCCACAACCAAATGCTAGTCAAAAGCCAATTTTAAAGCCGGAATACATAATAAGTACTTTCAGCTTATTAAAAGAAGTGATGACTTTCTCTTTTTTTAGTAAATCATTTCTGCTGAAATATTTTTGATCTAAAGTCTAAACCATTCACTAGGACAGAATTTCAGTTATCTGTACCATGCTTTTGTCCAGGTCTATTTTTTTTTAAGGAAACTTAATAGTATGAATCAAATTTTTTTTTCATGAATCTTTTTCCACCCCTGAAGTTGCTTACCTTTTAGGAATTTTTTCAACAACCATCTTTTCTTCAGAGATATAATAAGGACAATAAATAATAGAAATCCATCATTAATGTTTTGGATCAGTGGTTCCCAAATTTTTTTGGCCTACTGCCCCCTTTCCAGAAAAAATATTGCTTAGTGCCCCTGGAAATTAATTTTTAAAAAATTTTAATAGCAATTTATAGGAAAGATAAATGCACCTGTGGCCATCACCACCTCCCTGGATTGTTGCAGCATCCACCAGGGGGCGGTGGTGCCCACTTTGGGAATCACTGTTTTTTTTTTTTTTTTTTAAACCCTTGTACTTTGGTGTACTGTCTCATAGGTAGAAGAGTGATAAGGGTGGGCAATGGGGGTCAAGTGACTTGCCCAGGGTCACGCAGCTGGGAAGTGGCTGAGGCCGGGTTTGAACCTAGGACCTCCCGTCTCTAGGCCTGACTCTCACTCCACTGAGCTACCCAGCTGCCCCCTGGGAATCACTGTTTTGGATAATCCAATTGTTCCCTGTGAATGAAGTTTCCAATGATTCAGGTATTTTTGCAACTGTCCTTCAAAGCTTCTGTGCTAAAACCTGGATAGGTCAATCCCTTTTCTCAAATAATTTTAAGACCCTTTAAACATTTGAGTAGTTTTAGTTTATCATCATCCATAAGCATATATTATGTGCTTAAATATACGCCAAGCATTATACTAAGCTCTACTGATACCCAAAAAATAAAGTCAAATTTTGTAAAAGAAACCATTTTACAAATCCTTTGATGTGAAGTAGTTCATAATTTTTTTTATTTACATTTTTTGTGATTACATGTTGATACAATTTTTAATAATCATTTTCTGACATTTTGTGATTTCTGTTCTCTCTTTTTCTGCCATCCTTTTTCCTTTCCCAAGATGGCAGGTAATATGATAATAATTTGCCCAAGTGTAATCATACAATGCAAATTTTTTTGTTCATCATGTTGTTAAAGAAAGCACAAATTGCTTATACTACAGAAAAGTTCATGGAGGAAATAAGATATAAATTGGTATGCTTCAATCTTCATTCAGACTCTGTTAGTTCCTTATTGAGTGATAAATTATTTTAAAGTGCAACTTCAATTTTTAATATGCAATATTTAGGTTTTCATGCAATTTGGAGTAGTGGAAAGAGAACTGGTCTAAGGATCAGAAAGACTTGGATTAGAATTTTGTATCAGACATCTGTTGGCTATGTGACCCTGGGCATATTACTGCATCCCTTAGTGCTCCTGGCAACTTTCCTTAATACTATATAAATTTCAGACAAAATGGTAGCCTACATTGATAATAGGAAGCTTCTACACCTTCCTTTTGTCTTTACTAATAAAATTACAGATTCATTCCCCATCCCTAATCCAATTTTGTATATGAGCCTGACATGATACTCTAAAAACCAGTTGAGATAAATCTGGAAGTACGTATTACTGAAGGTTGGACAGTAGATGATACCAGAATTTTTGGTTCTAGAAATGCATAAAAATCAACCGTTAGGGCAAAAATAATCCGAATAAGAAAAGGGACAGATGCTCATACTAATTTTTCCTTAATTATTTACAAATAGGGAAAATAATGATGCCATTTCTACAAATATTACTCTAGAGCTTATTATGTGTGAGAAATTGTATTAGATAATATATAATAATATTTTACCTTGCAGTTGTTATCTAAATGCAACAGTTTAGTATAATCTGCCTATATGGAATCTGATCATTGGTTAGGCATTAGAAAACACAGAAGAAGAGAATTAACATGCTTAAACTATAAAAAGATCATAATAGTAAAATTAAAAAAAATTTTTTTGGTTGTTAGTAGACAACCATATACCAATATTAACTGTGACTTCTTATGGAGATATCTATTTATTTCAAATAAATGTGACTCTGGATATCTTCATACAAACACATTTTTAATAGAAGCTTTTTGTTTGTTTGTTTCTATTGGACATGTAATTTTTTTGGTAAAGAATATATCTTGAAGAAACTTCTTCTTCCAATGAAGATTAGCAGCTACCATGCAACTAGGATCTTAAAGAGTTGCTTTGAGTCTTGAGAGGTTATGTTATTGTCTAGACTCTAGATCAGTGGTTCCCAAACTTTTTTGACCTCTTGCCCCCTTTCCAGAAAAAATATTATTTAGCCCCCTGGAAATTAATTTTTTAAAATTTTAATAGCAATTAATAGGAAAGATAAACGTACCTGTGGCCATCACTGCTTCCCTGGATTGCTGCAGCACCCACCAGGGGGCGGTAGCACCCACTTTGGGAATCACTATTCTAGAGGAACAACTGGTACAGGTAAGAGGTAAAAATATAACTCATGTCTTTGCTGCTCCTCAAATGGACACAAGATGGTGCTATTTAAAGTGAATTTCCTTTCAACCTACACAGATTCTTAAGCTTTTAGCCAGTGCCCATGTTCCAGGAATACTCTGATAATTGTAGCTTGTACAGTCATAAGGGAAAAAACTAAGACCTTATAATTCTGTTTCCTCATCCTCATGAAATATTGAATACTTCATGTCAAATGGGGCAGACACAGACATTAGGCTTTGTATAAGGTTTATTAGTCATGCCCATTGCTCTATAAATGAAGAATTACATACTATTATCATATTATTGCCTTATACATTATAGTTCATATTATAGATTCTTATATATAATATAACAGAGTATAATATTATAATCATATTATGTTATATCTTTTTGCCTTTTTGGTTGGAAGGTGACTTCACTTATTTTAATTAAAGCTTTTGGATGTATGTGTCTGAAAAGAATCAATGATGAATAATATTCCATTCTATCCTAACCACAGGTGAAAAGTATGTACTATACACATCAAAATCATTTAATAAATGAATTGAATGGAATTTATTTGTAGTCATAGTACTTGTTTTAAAAGTCAATAGCTAATTAAAACTAATTTAGATATGCAGATCAGGTTGTGATCAATTTCACTAAACTAAATTAATTAAAAATACCCAGTAAAGGAAGTTAAAAATGCATTTGCTTTTAAAAAAATTACTTACTTGAATAATTAAATGAATTTAAGCATTTGATATAAGTAGACAGAGATATTTTATGAAATCTTTAAACTTACTTTTGTGGTTTTAAAAATAAAGCATGATTCTTTTCTCTTTAAAAAAAAGAAATATATTCCTGAACCTAGTTTTGATGTAGTAACATGTTGTTATTTTTTTAATTTGAGAATTTAGCCTGGAATGTCTTTCTATTAGCCTCAGAAAAGGCAAAAAAAAAAAAAAAACAACAACTTGCAAAGTGAAGTGAGCAAAAACAGGAAAACATTGTACACAGTAAAAATAAAGTATAACAATTAACTTCAAATGAATTAATTATTATTAACAATGCAAGGATCCAGGATAATTCCAAGGAACTCATGAGGAAAAAGGCCATTGCCAAAGAAGGAACTGATGGAGTCTGAAGCATACCATTCTTCACTTTATTTCTTCCATGAATTTTTTCAAGTGAAAGTGATATGTGTCTTCTTCAGCAATATGGTGATCATGAAACTATGTATTATATGTTAACACATGTACAACCTCTATCTTATTACCTACTATCTTGGGAAAGGGGAAAGTAGAAGGGAGGGAGAGAGCATGAATGTCAAAATGCCAGAAAATAATTATTAAAAATTGTATTAATATGTAATCTTGAAAAAATAAAAATCTTTTAAAAAAAGAAATAAAAATCCTTTGTTTTTCCTGACCCCTAAATCTCAGTTTCCTTGGGTAAATGACAGAATCAAACATGAATTACTTGACTTTGAGAAAGAGGATGCTATTTTTTCCCAGAATTTGAAATAAAAATGGACAGTTTTCCATTGTTCAAAGAGGAAGATTGGTTCTCACCAGTGGCTTCCTGGCCTGTGAGCAAGTTTCCACTTAACTCACAGCTGGAAAAGATGGTCATCCAATTCTAATAAAGCAAATGCTATCTTCAGACTGTCAAAAAATGATCATACCATTTGCAGACTTTCAAAGATTTATTCAGTTGACCGAAACTCATTTCCGCTGCTGATTCATACTTGCAGCTTCAGTCCTCTGGAGTCTGACTCCCACATCAATAAAGGGAAGAAACACATTCTCCTCCACTCAGAGCTCTTTAATGAAGCCCAGCTTCTAGACACATTAAGTACAGTATTTCTCTGGTGGTTCAGAACTCCTGTGTTGTCTCTTTTCCACCAGCATGATGGGATAGAGATGTGCTTATGAAAAATGCAATTAATTGACTCCTCCACTAGTGAGTTTCTTCTGCTCACATCTTATTAAACTTGTTAGGGAAGGGAATGAAATAGAAATGAGTCACTCTGTGGGAAATATTGGCTAAAAGTGAATCAATTTTTAAAAATCAACTTTACAATTAATGCCATAATTAATACACATTATTATAATTTTACTCCTGATTCTGCATGACTGCTAGTCATGAAATACAATTATCTTTGAGGAATTAAACATTAAGCATCATTTTAAAACAGAGAGGTACATGGTGGGTGTGAGCAGGCTGCAATGTATTAAAAAAAGGAAATACGAAGAACAGGAGTAAAGGATGTTATTAAGGAACTATTTACGCAAAAAAACATTCCCCAAATGAAATGAGATGAGTTGATCATATTGTAATAATGAGAAATATCAGGTGGAAAGTCCATGTGCATGGTGGGTATTTGCATGAAGACAGGAGAAATCAAAGAATTGTTCTGGTAGGTAGGATGGATCTTCTGTTGCAAATTTATAGAATATAAGAGTCCAAAAAGATGGGAAGGCATTAATGAATTGCAATCATTAGAAGAAACATCGAAATCAATGAGATCACAGATCCATTTGACTATTTGAGTAATTAATGAAGGGTATCCACAAAGGGAGCATAATAACTCTCTCTCTATTGAAATATTGTTTAGGTACTATCTGTAGAGCAAAGGTCTCTGGAACATAGATCAAGGAAGAGTAAATGAAGCATGATATATTATATTATGCACAGGTAATTTGTTAGTTCACAGAAAGAATGGATAAATAAGTAATTAAGTAACACATGTTCTTGTTTAGATCTAGGAAAAGAAAATCAAGGTCAAAATAAATATACTTTAAAAATATTATTGCTATCTAAGAAGGTTAATGGATTATTCCACTTCTGATATTTCCTAAGAAGAAATCAAACTTATTATTTAAAGCATATAATTCACTTTTTACTTTTGCATTCTTTAATATTCAGATATTTGTGGATACAAAAAACTCATAAATGCAACCTTGCGATAAATATTTTTCAAGCTCCTGCTACGCATAAAGGTCTGTGCTAAGAGCTTTAAGAGATACCAAGATGAATCAGATGAGTCCCTCCCTTTCTCTCTCCCTCCTTCCAACCATCAATAAGCATGTATCAAGTACCTGCTATGCAACAAGAATCAGGCTAAATGTTGGGGATACAAAAATCAAAGTGAAAAAGTTCCTATTATCAAGGAGGTTACATTCTAACTAGGGAGACATCATGTGAATATATAAGTATACATGAAAATTAGAAAAATAAATGTGAACCTATTTAGAGGGTAGACACTCATACCTAGGTTTTGGGGACTGGGTAATGGGGAAGGGGATAAATGCAAGGGAAAGCTTCATATTAGATAGCAGCCCTAGAACACTTGGATGACATAGTTTGTATAGAGGGTGGCTGTATATGATAGAAAATAGATGTTCTCTAAAACCAAAGGAGAAAAGTTATTAAGATATCTCAGAGAGCTGTGGTCTCACAATGTCCTTAAAGCAGTGATCCTAACCTTCTGAGCCTCCTGGATGATCAGCATAATTTCTTAAGACAGGAGCTAAAACAACTAGGCAATTTTAAAAAATAATTGCTAATACACTTTTTTGTTGCTATTCATTCAAGTCCAGAAAGTCAATATAAAACCTCGGGCCCAGATATACATCACACACTTCAGACTAAATTCCCCTAATTGCAAATAAATACTACATTCCCACTGAGAGAACCAGAAGGT
Organism: Gracilinanus agilis; assembly: GCF_016433145.1. NCBI lineage: Eukaryota > Metazoa > Chordata > Mammalia > Didelphimorphia > Didelphidae > Gracilinanus > Gracilinanus agilis. The sequence continues at coordinate 374,893,004 of NC_058133.1, read as the reverse complement.
CATGTTAAATTACATTGGCCCATGCTATTTTGCAAATCCATTGTGTCTTGCACGTCTTGCTTGTTGTGTCTGCTGCACAGTCTTATGAACTTTACTCACTGCTACCACCAGCTGATCATTGAAACCTAATCAATGAAAGCAAATACACACACGGCCTGACCTTCAGCTCACTGTGCCAAGTTTGGAAGGACAACAGAATTCAGATCAGGGAGGAAAACAGTGGCCTCATTTTGTGAAATCCCGAAGGATGGATTATCTTGAAATCTTCTGGCCAAAGGTGGGGAGAAAAATCAGAACCAAAAAGATCACTTCCTATTCTTTGTTTTTAAGTTTGAAATTCTTTAGAGATATCTTGTGAACTCACATGTGTCTTGCTTACTATATGTATAGTAGATACAATCATAGTAGGCATGATTGTTGAAAAATATCAATTTCTATAAAGTCTTGAGGTCTTGAAAAAAGCATGATTTATACAATTGGTAAATTATAAAAAAAATAAGCTAATAGAGTAGTCATCTTTATCTTCCTCCTAAACTCCCTTTCTATCCCAATATGAAGATGGGGAATATAGATCATTAAAGAAGGAGAGGAAGAAATGATAGAAGAAGAAAAAGATAAAGAAGAGGAAAGAAGGAGAGGAAGAAACAGAATAGAAGAGAGAAGGGATAGGTTAGAGATACTTCTAGAAGAAGTTTTGGCAAAATTTAGCCTTTAAATTCTATACCCTTTTCCAATGCTTATCTTCTCTTTTGCCATCAAAACACATTCTCAGGGAAGGGTTTAGTCATAACTATTTTATGTCTTTTTCTCCGGCAAAGGGGTAAAGTGGAAGAAAGTAAACATTTATAAATACTTACTATATGCTGAGTACCATGCTAAATGCTTTATAAATATGATCTCATTTAAAATGCCTACTGGGTTGGGGAAGAATGTTATGGTGAGTGGAGAAAGGGTAAGAAAATCTTCCTTCATGGTGCCCTGGAAATTAGACAAAGGATTCTACCTTAAAATTCAGGCTTCGAGGGTAAATGTCATATAGAAATGGTAAATGTCATAAGAAATATAAGAAATATAATATTTCAGGATAAGTGGTCTAGTCCATGAAGAGGAACATCTTCATGTCTAAGAAGATTCTCTGATCTTTCATCATTTCCATAATTTGGTCTATGAAGTATGTTTTAGGCAGTTTTCATCTACTTTATGAAAGAGACTTGAAATCAAACACCTCAAAAAAAGGAATATACTAAAATACTATCCTTATTGCATTAAAGAATTTTTCCATTTTTTAAAATTGACCCTGAAATTCCATTGTTTTAAGAAACTTAATGACACAATTCTCTCTAAAATCACACATTCATTTGCAATTTTGAGTCTTAGACAGCAGCTTGGGGCAGTGAGATGTTAAGTGACTATCCCAAGGGCAAACAGTCTGTGTATGTGTGTGTGTGTGTGTGTGTGTGTGTGTGTGTGAGAGAGAGAGAGAGAGAGAGAGAGAGAGAGAGAGAGAGAGAGAGAGAAAGAAAGAAGAGAAGAGAAGAGAAGAGAAGAGAAGAGAAGAGAAGAGAAGAGAAGAGACAGAGACAGAGACAGAGACAGAGACAGAGAGAAATGGGAACTGAATTCATACCCTCCTTAATCCGAGACCAGTTATGCTACAATTGCCTGTTTTCTCAATTAATAAATTTCACTATTAGTCTTGATTAGCAATCAAGTACTTTTTATAATAACTTCTTCCTCTCATAAGAGATAAAACTATAGTATAGCAAAGGAGCCTTAGTTTCAGGAATCAAGAGGACATAGGTTCTAGTTTTAGCTCTACCTCTACTTAGCTGTTTGGTTTTTTTGTAAGTCACATAACATCTCAGAATCCCAGTTTTCTGATTTCAAAATGGAGGCAATAAAATACAGACTATGAGAGTTCTACGAGGACTGTACAGCTCCTGTACATCATCAAGGACCCTACAAAGAGGAATTTTTATTTATTCATCTCACATGCTAAATGAGTTGTTTAAAAAGTATTAGTATATCTTTTGTTTGGTGAGGGGAAGGCTCCTCACCAAAGAGCTCCCTAAATCAGACAAATCATAGGTTCAATTCCTATCCCTTAGTCTTTCCAGACTAGGCATTTCTAAATATACCTTCTTACCTCTATCACTACCCTAAGTCTTCTCTGGCCACAAAATTAGTTAAGCCAAAACAACCAATATGGTGCCTATGTCTGACCATTTCTAGAACATTCCATACTCATCTTCTATGTCTCTAACTAAGGAAGAAAGAGCATTTCTGCAGCTCTTCTCCAGGGCTAAAGTTGATTATTGTAATTCATGTTTTGCTTCTTTTTATTATTCTTTGTATTTATATAGTCCTTGAACATATTGTTTCCTATTTCTGCTTATTTCTCTCTGCCAATTCATGTAAGACTTTCCATGTTTCTCTGATTTTTTCAGAGTGATAGTTTTATGGCATGCTATATCCTAATATATTCATTTACCACAATTTATTGAACCATTCCCCACGTGAGTTGTGCCCATTTTGTTTCTAGTTCTTTACTATTTCTAAAAGAGCATCTGTTAATACTATGGCATATATGGATCTCTTTCTTTCTTACTGTGACCTCCTTGGGATATTTGCTGAGGAATGAAATTTCTGGTAAATGAAGCAAGTTTTTTTTAACCTTCATATTCTCATGTAGGGGTGGAAAAGAATAGGTACTACTTGAGAACTTGTGTGATTCAAGTGGTAGTTGAGAATATTTTTCAATACTTAGAATAAGCATTTTCTATTTATATTAGTTTAAAACCATGATTCTGAGTATTTTGGGAAGAAAACTCTCAAGTCCTTCCTTCCAAAATATGAAGAATGGATCATTAATATTCCCATCATCTGGTTCCTGGAATAACGTATTTTCCCCCCTAGCCATTTCTTAGGTCTGTCTAGTCCATTTTGATTTAGGTAACAAGGAAAAGTGACAGCATAAAAGAGCAAAGGGCTCTGAATCCTAGAATGTAAGCCAAAGACTGCATTCTGAGAAGCACCTCAGATATTTTGTAGAGGGCTATTTATGGCTAAACACACTCAGGATTATGGAGGGAGTAGAGGGGGAAGGAGGAGGAGACTGATCTGCAACATGATATAAAGTGGAATCATAAAGTACAATATATTTTTTTAAACCCTTACCTTCCGTCTTGGAGTCAATATTGTGTATTGGCTCCAATGTAGAAGAGTGGTAAGGGCTAGGCAATGGGGGTCAAGTGACTTGTCCAGGGTCGCACAGCTGGGAAGTGTCTGAGGCTAGATTTGAATCTAGGACCTCTCTTCTCTACCTGGCTCTCAATCCACTGAGCTACCCAGCTGCCCCCTAAAGAACAATATTTTATTGGTGATGGTGAAGGAAGATGGAATCAGGTCTGCATGAGGGCTGTGGACTTAATGCTGGGAAGACCACTCAGGAAGGTAGTCAATAACCCAAGTGCAGTGGGCAATGATACACAATGTGTTAACACGTGTATTTATTGATAAAAAAAATAAGAATTCTATATGCTAGCTGGTGGACACATCCATTAAGTGCCCATAACCTTTCAGTCTCATTCAACCGCCTGGATTTGTATTTATTTAACACCTTTGGCAGTTAAGGTGGATCCTGAAAAGATAATTTATCAACCCAAGTTCTCTAACCACTTTGGCAAAGCCAGCCCCTTGGAGATAAACTGTCATTAACAGCACCGGGATGACAGCTGTGTCCAGGAGGCTCCAAGCAGAACACAAATGTTTCTGGAGAGGAATGAAAGGTCAGAGACTCTGAGCACATTTCAATGGAATGTTCTTTTGACCGAGTTTCTCACACAGGTCTATATTAAAATGTACCGTCCCTGATCCGTCCATTGCAGACATTAATTATTTTGACAGGCAATGGGGAAATGCCGGGGAGCGTGCGGGCTGATGAAAACAAAGCGATGATGCTTCTGAGGATGCACCTGACAGCTCTTTGGGGATCTTGAGGAATGAGAGCAGAATTATAAGGATGATTTCAAGTGGCGCAGCAATAAACTCAGGCAATTCAGAGTTGCAGAGGCTCATCAGATTTATGTTGAACTTCGAGCTCTCCCGCTCACAGAGGAACTTCCTTTCATAACTTTTTTTATGGCACAAATTTATATTAGCATGATGAGACTTCATATTATAGGAAGCTATATTAAGTATGGATTTATATAATAAAACTTGATTTTATAGTCTAAAATAAATGATAGCTTCTATGCCTTGCTCTCACCACCCCCCAATATCCATGTCTAGAGGAAAGAACTTTGAATTGGGCAACTAAATTAGCATTTGTGCCATTTCTATTCCTGTCATTTTCCTTTGTAATTTAGTTTTTCTTTTCTCTTATTCTTTTTTTTTATAAGTGTAACAATGGCTCCAGAGGCAGCAAAGCCTAGTAGACTGAAACTCATTCTTGGAATCAGGAAACACTGAGTTCAAGCCTTATCTCTGATATATATATATATATTGATTCTGTGACCCAAAATAAAGTCATTTATTCTTCTAATTATTCATTATTCTCATTATTCTTCTCAGTGCTAGTTATGTATAAGGAACACAAAAGGAAAAATGTACCTTCATGGTGGCTGCTCCCCATACACGAAAAGCTGTCTCTGTTTACCTCTACCTCTTGGAATCTTGGCTTTCTTTCAAGAATAGTCTAAATGTCATCTTCTATGGGAGGTCCTAATCTCCCACTCCTTCCTAGTTTAGGAGACCTTTGGTTATACTGTATTTGATGTATACATATCTTCTCTGTATTTCTATATTTACAGAATTTCTCCCTCTACTCTATTTAAAGTTTGGAAAGCACTTTACAAATATTCTCATTTTACCCAGCCCTGGGAAGTTATTTTGTTATTTTTTAACCCATTTCACAAAGGAGGACAATGAGGCAGACAGAAACAAGGCATGTTGCCCAGAATCACCTAGCCAGGTATGTATCTGAGTAAGGATTTGAATTTAGGCCTTCTTGACTCCACATCTCATGTTTTATTCACTGTACAAAGTTTCCCAGGTCCTACCCGACTGTCATATTCAGATCAATTGCCGTGAGTAGTGAGGGAATAGTTCAGCATCATGAACTTGAAAGGTAAATGATAGGCAAAGGAGAACTCTGGGATTAGTGAAGTCTCAGTCTAGAGGGCAATGTCTTGGGAGAGGAAAGAGAGAAGAGGTCAGAAGAAAGAGAAAGGAGGAAAGAGACAAGAGGTCAGAAGAAAGAGAAAAGAGGAAAGAGACAAGAGGTCAGAAGAAAGAGAAAGGAGGAAGAGACAAGAGGTCAGAAGAAAGAGAAAGGAGGAAAGAGACAAGAGGTCAGAAGAGAGAGAAAGGAGGAAAGAGACAAGAGGTCAGAAGAGAGAGAAAGGAGGAAAGAGACAAGAGGTCAGAAGCAAAGGAAATCTCAGATGGGCAACCTGGAGGGTAGAAGGTAATTTGATCCTTATTGATAATGATTGTATAAAGAGACAATAGAGCATCTTGTAGGAGACTAACACGGTTAAAACTGCCCTTCTTGAGGGCTCCTCTTTTCCTCCTATCTGATGTACAAGAAACCACATCCACTGAACACAGAATCCTCCAGCTGGAGGGGGCTTGGAGATTATGGAGTCCAAACAGATTATTTCATTAGTAAGACCTGCCTCGAGAGCCCACGGGGCTTTATTAATTGGGAACATAACCAGATTAGATGTCTGAACTCCTTCCTAATTTTCTCACCTACAATATTTTGTCTTCTTCCTAAGGCATGGTGTCCAATCCTATCATTTACCTGCTCATAACAGCAGCAGCAGCAATAATAGTCAGTAGTCAACAAATATTTATTAGCTGTTTACTACGTGTGTGCTAAGTGTTTAGGATAGAAAAGTGAAAATATAGTTTCTGCCCACAAGGAGCTCACATTCTATGGAAGGGGACAGCATGCAAATAATTATTTAGATACCAGATAGAGAGTAAATGGGGAGTCCTCTCAGAAATAAGGGATGGGGACAAGAAAGGAAAACCGGGTGTATCAAGAAGAGACCTACAAAATAAGAAGATATTAGTTCTTTTGTTGCTAACGAAGTTATAGAAGCATAAAAAGGCAGTTCTGTTAGTTCTGTTTAGCAAACAGAGCTGACCTCAAAGCCACAGGCTCAAGCCCTGACTCAGAAATGCACCTGGCATTCTAAAAGTCTTTGACAAGTATAAAAATCACACCAAGACTTTTGGGAAAACCTGCACTTACTTTATTTCTTGAGGATAGAAATTCTAAGGTAGAGTTATTAGCTTCCCCCTGTAAATGGCTTCTTGCAAAAACTATTTACACCCCAAAGCACCTATTATGTTACTTTATATGTGGTAGAGAACTGATCAGGTCAGTTCTCAAAAAATGATTCATTTTTGTGCAAGGTATTATAGTAAATGCTGGATGTGGTGGTTGTGGTAATGAATATAAAAAAAATGAAACAATCCCTGCCCTCAAGGAACTTAAAGTCTACCAGGGCAGTGAAGGGGGAAAGGGGACAGAAATTACATGTATAAAAATAAGTAAATAACTAATAATTTGTATGGCAGACAGCCTGAACAACTGAAGAATAAGAAAAGGCTTAGCAGAGAAGTTAGCTTTGAGAAGATGTCTTGAAAGGAGATAAGGATTCTCAGAGGCAGAATGAGAAGGGAATATATACAATTCAAGCACAGGTGATGGTATGTACAAGGAAGAGACTTAGAAGGAAATTGTTGAACATTTGTTAATTAAATTTGATAAGCTACCCAAAATGACAGTGTTGATGTGGACATTTTTCACTTGGATGCATTCATTTCTGTATTTGCTTTTTTTAAATGACATGACTTTAGTACCCCTGGCCCATCCCTCATTTTCCCTCATTCAAATACAAAACTGAAAACTTTACCCCTTTTTCTCATTAATGTCAATAAAGTATTGAGCTAGGTAGTTGAGAGAATACTTGAATGGGGGCAAGGAGGCCTAGATTCCAGACTCACTTACTGTAATTAGCTGGCTGCATGACTGGGAAAATGATTTCACTTCTCCTGGTTATAGTTTCCTTGTTAATAAAACGAAGGGTCTCAATGATTAAATCTCTGAGGTCTTTTTAGGCTTTAAAAACCTATGAATCTAAATATTCTTTGCTTACAACCTGACATTTCCTGGTCGAAATAGGAGCTTCCTTAGAATAAGACCTTTCTTTTAATGGCAGCTTTGCCACGTGAAGCAACAATGAAGGAGAGAAAGTCAGTTAATGTTACCACTTTTTAAAAATAGATGTTAGGCCTTAGTCAGAGCCAGGACACTTAAGCAAAGAAATTATCCTCCTTTTTCTTTTTTTTTTTTTTTGGAGTCATAAATATGATTTTTCTTTTTTTTTTTTTTAAATCCTTAACTTCTGTGTACTGGCTTATAGGTGGAAGAGTGGTAAGGGTGGGCAATGGGGGTCAAGTGACTTGCCCAGGGTCACACAGCTGGGAAGTGTCTGAGGCCGGATTTGAACCTAGGACCTCCTGTCTCTAGGCCTGACTCTCAATCCACTGAGCTACCCAGCTGCCCCATAAATATGATTTTTCAGTGAGACAAAAAAAAATGATCTCAAAGATTAACCTTGAAATGGATCAAGGAAGTGTAGGGATAATAGTTGGTGAACTTTGGATACTTATAGTGCCAAAAGAAACATCTTCCTTGATCATGAATTGAGGCTAGGTCTAACTTTGATAGAATCATGACAAAAGAGATTCAAGAGGTCACCTAGTCCACATTAGACCAGAAGGAGATTTTTCCTTGTAACATTCATGATGAGTGCTCATCTAATTCCATTTGACTCCCATTACTCTAAAAGACAGACACTTTCTCTTTGGAATAGCTCTAGTTAAGTTTTTCCTTACAATATGATGAAATTCACCTCTCATCAATTTCCACCCATTCTTTCTATTTCTTTCTTTTGGGGCCCCTCTTCCTTTTTACAGACATTTACAAACTTGAATTTAAATTTGCTCACCTGTAGTTTGAAGTGCCACCCCCACCATCTAATTAAAAAATATTAATTAGGTCATTCGTTTGTTTCCCATCCTGTAGCATCTTCTCATTCTCAAAAAAATTTTAAATTAAAATATGTTTATGTATTGGTTTTTTATTAAAAGATTAATAATAATAGTTTAGTGATCACTAACAATTCTTTCCTTACCCTAGGATTTGTCCAACAGGTATAGTGATTTCAAGTCACTAAGTGCCGTGCATTTAGATATTTTCTTATTATTTTGTCATTTATATTGATTTCAACTACTTGATAAAAACAAGAGGCAGCATGGTATAGTAGAAAAAAATACTGAATTTGTTGTCAGAGGTCATGAGTTCAACTGTTGACCCTAATGTATCCTAGAAGTATGATGTTAGACAAGTTATGTTACTAAATTGGACTTGTGTTAGAGCATCTGTAATTTGTGATATGTAAGGAGTATTTTAGCAATAAATCTATATTTCTTTAAATTTTTGTTCTCTCTACTCTACAAGACATTTTCTTTGGAAGAAAAAAGAAAAATTTTGAGTCAAGTTCTGCCTTTTTTTCATCATTTCTTTTCAGTGTACTTATCAGTGGACCTATCCCTTTTTTGATTGTCCTCTAGTTCCAAAAACACCTTAAAACAACAAAAATCCCTTTTAATTGTTCTTGGCATTCATCATCAACCTCTCTATATCCTGAACTTTAGCTTTCTTGATTTCATTCTAATAAGACATTTGTCTTTATTTTAATTACCTTGCGTTGCTTCCATTATCCATGCATCTCTAAAACATTTAGTCTTCCACTGTAAATAATATTCAATACAACCAATTTGACTATTAAAATTACTTAAATTTAAATAAATTAATTTTCACAATTAAAAGGTTATAAGTGTTTTTAAGTACCCATCTGTATTCTACTATAGCACATGGCACAAAGTAGCAGTAAAACAAATGTTATTACCAGTTAAAATTTTATTTACCAGTCCTTTTCTTCTTAGATTATTGTTCTTTGTGTTTGCTTTTTTCTTCTAGTATTGTTTTTGTTTACTTTGCATTGTGTCACAAAGTTAATTCTTTATCCCTTTGTATTCTTCTTATTTGATTTTAATTCAATCATATTACAGTATCCTATTACATGAAAGTGCCATAATTTATTCACTTGTTTCACCCATTGCTCGACATTGAAGTTCTTTCTTTAGATAGCTGGATGGTTCAGGGAATAGAGGAGTAGTCCTGGAGTCAGGAGGACTTGAGTTTAAATCCAGCCTCAGGCATTTACCAGTTTTGTGACCATGGCCAAGTCATTCAATTTCTGCCTGACTCAGTTAACTTAAGCATAAAATGGGGATAATGCTAGTACGTATTTTTTAGAGTTTTGTGAGGTTCACATGAGATGTTTCAGAAACATTTCGCATAATTCCTGGCTCATAAAAGGAGCTTGATAAATTTTCTCCCAGTTTTTTTTATTTTTTTTAACATTTATTAATATTTATTTTTAACATGGTTACATGATTCATGCTCCTCCTTTCCCCTTCAACCCCCACCCCCCGCGCCCCCGCCCACCCATGGCCAATGCGCATTTCCACTAGTTTTGTCATGTGTCCTTGATCAAGACCAATTTCCAAATTGTTGGTAGTTGCATTGGTGTGGTAGTTTGGAGTCTACACCCTCAATCATGTCCACCCCGACCCATGCGTTCAAGCAGTTGTTTTTCTTATATATTTCCTCTCTTGCAGTCCTTCCTCTGAATGTGGGTAGCTTTCTTTACCATAAATCCCTCAGAATTGTCCTGGGTCACTGTATTGCTGCTGGTACAGGAACCCATTACATTCGATTTTACCATAGTATATCAGTCTCTGTGTATAGAGTTCTTCTGGCTCTGCTCCTTTTGCTCTGCATCAGTTCCCGGAGGTCTCTCCAGTTCGCCTGGAACTCCTCCAGTTTATTATTCCTTTTAGCACAATAGTATTCCATCACCCGCATATACCACAGT
>NC_058133.1:374849631-374882641 GCF_016433145.1 Gracilinanus agilis | reverse complement strand
TTTTTTCTAATTCAGTAAAGAAGTTTTTTGGTAGCTTGATAGGTATGGCACTAAATAGGTAAATTAATTTGGGTAGAATTGTCATTTTTATTATGTTAGCTCGTCCTACCCATGAGCAATCAATGGCTTTCCATTTTTTCTCCTCTGTTTGCTCGTTTGTCTGGATTTTCTCTGTGTAAAAGCTGTCGAGTGTTAAAGACTTCTTTTTCTTGTTGTTATTCTTTCTCTTCTGAATTTCCTGAGACTGAGTAGCCATCATTAGCCCAGCAGCTTCTCAGATTTATCCTCCCGCTCAGTGTCTGTCCGCGATCTATTGGCTCTTGAGGTCTGAGTTCTGGTTTTTTCCAAGGTCAAGCCCCCTGGTGGACCCCCTTGCTTGATCCTCTGCAGGAGGTTTCTTTACAAGTCTCAGGGCGCTGCTTCCACAGTCGTATACCTGTCCACACTGGTTCCCCACTTAGGCTTTAGTTCCTGGCTGTGTCTGCCTCCACCCACGCCTCCACAGTGCCTGCGTTCTGCTCAGCCTGCGCTCTGCGCCCAGCGTCCTGCTCCAGCACTCAGATTTCGCCTACGTTTTTTGGTTTATTGGGGTCCTAAGTCTTGCTGCTCTCAGGAACAGGCCCCGGAGCTGCCAATGACTCGATGGGTGCCCCAAACTTGCTCTATTTCTTTTTAGCTGGATTCAGAGCTATAGATGAGTGTGGAGGGGGTGGGGGTGGGGTGGTTGCTCAGCCTGCAATTTCGTGAGGGCTGTTTCACCCCTTTATAGCATGGAAATGCCTCGATTCCACGTACCTTCCACGCTGTGCCCTGTTGTGGGGGTTCCTCCGTTCGTCTGGACTTGTTTTTATGTCCCCTTGAGGATTTTTGTGTGTTTTGGTCAGGAGAGGTTAAGAGCTGCTTCTTACTCTGCCACCATCTTAACCCGGAAACCTCCCAGTTTTTTTTTTACTACAATTAATACTGCTAAGAAAATCTTTAAACAGATTATCTTGTTATGTTGTCTGTTTTTCATAATAATTTTCTAGGTATATGCCTAATAATATAATTGGGTTACACATTGGTTAAAAAAGGGCAGCTAGGTGATACAGTGGATAGGGTTTTGGGCTTGGAGTCAGGAAGGTCTGAGTTCAGATCCAGCCTCAGACACTTCTAGTTCTCTGACCTTGAGCCAATTCCTTAAGCTCTGTTTGTTACCAGGGAAGGAAGTGGAAAACCACAGCAGCTTCTTTGCCAAGAAAACAGTATTGTCTGTGGGGGAAAGGTTGGAAATAACTGGGCGATAATAATAACAACATATATTTAAAAGAAATTTTGTGGATGCCTTTTGTTTTCCATCAAAGTCATTTGAAAAGTATTGCCTCATCTCCAATGAAACCTCTGACCCTTTTTATGATATTATCTTCTGTTTAGGTCAGTATGATTTGGAAATAATTGTGGTATGTGGTTTATTGGATCTCAAGATCACAGAATCATGGATTAAGAGATGGAAGGGATCTTAGAGGCCTTCGGGTCCAAGCAGATCATTTTATAGATAAAGAAATAGAGAGCTAGAGGGGTTATTGGTGGTGCTCAAGGTCATATAATTAGTAGCTAGTCTAGACAAGACTTGAACCCAGATTCTCTGACTCCAAATAAAGCCTTATTTGCCATTTTACTGCATCATTCTCTGAAGCAACCTAATCTTCACCTATATTCTGCCAATCTACTTTTACTGCATTTTTTTTGTCATCAAGTCATACTTCCTCAGGTTGCTTCTGGTGAGTTTATAGAAGCCTGGAATTCTGAGTTTAATAGTTTCTGATTCTGTTGCCTGTAGAGTCTTTGTCCCACAAATCAACTTTTCTATTTTTTTCACTAGTATCAAATATTTTTAAAAACCCTTCCCTTCCCTCTTAGAATCAATATTATGGATAGATTCTAAGGTAGAAGATTTGGTAAGGGTTAGGTAATGGTTGTTAAGCGACTTTCCCAGGGTCACACAACTAAGATGTATCTAAGGTCAGATTTGAACTCACCTCCCATCTCTAAACTTGGTTCTTAATCTGCTAGGTGACTACCTAGCTGCCCCTAAACCAAATTGTTTTGATGATTACTACTTTAAAATAGAGACTGAAGCCTGGAGTTCTTATTCTTCCTTCATTAGTTTGTTTTCTCATAATTTCTATTGAGTTTTTAGATATTTTCTTTCTCCAAATAATTGTATTTTTTGTCCACTTCTATAAAGGAACACTGTGGCAATTTGGTCAATTTAGAATTAAATAAGTAAATTAATTTAGGTAGTATCATCATTTGTATATATCTTTGGCATAATTGAGCTCAATTATGGATATCTCTCCAATTAATTACTTAGGTAATTATTACCTATATAATTACCTAAGTAATTAAGTAAATACTTTAATGACTTAATTTGTGATTATAAAGAATCTTCCAGATAATAGTATTTATGTGTCTTAAGTGGGGATTGGCAATTTGATTTTCACATACATCCTAGTAATCTTTAATTGACTTTTTCTTTCTGTAATGTTCTTATTGTTTTTATTACTATGTAAGGATGCTAGTCATATTATGGATTAATTTTATATGCTGTTCCATTATTGATTTTATTAATCATCTCAATTAGCTTCTTCACTGATTGCCTGAGGGATTTCTAAGTAAACCATTTTGTCATCTGCTAATAGAGATAATTATGCCTCCTCTTTGGTGATGTGTATGCCTTGAATTTCTTTTTTTTTTATTTTAAGTTTATCACTAACATTTCAAGGATTATGCTAAATAGTAGTGATGAGAGTAGAGAAAAGTGCTCTATCTCTGCATCCATTGGGAAAGCTTACATTATTTCATATATATATATATGTATATATATATATGTTATTTTTATTATGTTCCAAAAATGCCTTCCCACACTTTTACTTTATTATAGTGTTTTTGTATAAATTACTATTACCATTTGTCATGGGCTTTTTCTGGAGTGAATTATCTCAGGGAATATATTGCTAATCTGGAATCAGAAAGACTTGAGTTCAGATTTGACTTTGGACACTTGCTGGCTAACTCTAGACAAGCTACTTTACCTCAGTTTCCTCATCCACAAAATGGAGAAAATAGTGGCATCTTGTTCCCAGCATTGTTATGAAGATAAAATGATATACTTGTAAACTTTAAAATTCTCTGCACATACACGCTAGCTATTGTTATTTTTATTATTATTATAAGTAATGCAATTGTGTTCTTTGCTTTTGTTTTAATACTCTAATTACGTAACTAATGTTGCATTGTCCTTATATCTCTGGTATAAACCTAACTTTGTCATAGTGATAATGTCTTGAAACTAGTGATGTTTTTTTCACTAATGTATTAATTTTTTGCCTCAATATTATCAATGATGTTTTGTTTTGTATTTGCTTTACCTTTGTCTCTGCTTTATCTCTGTTTAAGTATGAGGACCCTATTTGTATGAGGAAATGAGTTTGGTAGAATGCATTTTTTAATTATAAAGAATATTCTTTATAAGATAAATGTTATTATTCTTTAAATGCTAGATAGAACTTTCATAAATGCTTCCAAATCAAGAGTTTGGTAGTTCATTTCACTCAGTGAGATTGTGCTATTCAAGACTGTCACTTCTTGGTTTGCTAATTGAGTTATTTTTCCTTGTTCTGAGCTTATAACCATGCTTTCTGTTTGTTTCCTGGTCTTCCTTATATGATTATCTGTCCTTACCATATAATGCTACTCCATTGCCCCCCTTGATCTCTTCTTTTTAAGAGATAGACATCTTCTATCATCTATTTAAGAGATAGTCAAACCCCATCAACTCTCAGATCTCAATGAGGTTGAATCTATCTTCTTAAATTAAATTCTTAAATTAAAATCTTAACTTCACCTTCTTTGTTGTTCTTTTACTGCATATTTTCGCATGAAATATATCAGATCATAACTTTCATTATTACTGCTTCCCTACTTTTTTATGTATCTTGTGACTACTGGTCCTTTTTACTAATATTCATATCATATTTTATTTTCTATTTTGTATTGTGGTTGCACTTGTGAGATAAATGTGGGCATTTTTGCAGTTTAAAGCCTTCTTGATTTTCAGGCAAATTTACTTTTATTTGTTCTCATTAGAATTATTTTATTCCATGCCTAGAGATGATCATTCATCTATATCTTAAGCTACTGTCCAGAAATTCAAATCATAATCTTTACTTAAAAAATAAAAAAAACCCTTTTTGTTTTTCAAATCTATCTTTTTTTATTCTTCTGACACTTTTACCTTTAATTAGAAAAATTGTGAAAAAAAACACAACACCTGCAACCCTAAGGTATTGTCTTTCCCACAGTTGATATTTTTGATCCTTTTAATGGCTCCATAAAATGTCCGTAGGAAAAGATTTCATACTTATAAGGTCTCAGTAATAGTCAAGAGGCTTATAAAAATGTAAGTCACTGTTATGGAGATGGAGGAGGAATTCTATCTGAATTTCAGGCTCCATATAGTTGAACATTGACTTTTGGGTATACTTATTTTGCCATTATGTTAGGCACGAGGATGGCTATCCACATTACTTTGTATACAGGCAAAAATAACCATGGTTTTGCATTTGAATTGATCCAGGATATTGATTTGCCAATAATTTATTAACTTCCCACTTTGTATATAAGTCATTTGGGAATGAGGTGTATAAGCAACAGCATGGTTAATAAAGATATATTAAAAAAAAACATTTATTGAGTACCTTCTACTGGGAATACAAAGCAAAGCAAAAGAAAGTCAGTGCCTACAAAGGACTCACAGTCTAGTGGGAAATAAAATTTAAAAACACTATTCAAAAAGACTAAATTGAGATGAGTAATTGAGAGAAGGCATTAGTATTAAGGGGGATAGGGAATGACTTCTTGTAAAAGGTAGGATTTTAGCTGGAAGCCAGGAAAAAGCCAAGAGGCACAGATGAAAAGAAAAGCATTCCAGGAATGGCGAGGCAGCCAATAAAAATGCACAGGATTAGGATAGCCCAATGATGAGGAAAGTGTGCAGAGATGTAGCTTCAAATATCTCCTGTGCTACTTACAAATGATCTTTGCTTTCTTCCAACTCTAAATCCATGAGCTTTTCATCTGCTTCTGGGACCTTCTGGTCATTTGGTGTCTTTCCAGGTGAGTTTTTCCCCCCTCTAATTCTTAGAATTCCTTGCCAGCTTTATTCTGTCAGGGTGGCAATCCGAGGCTCCATGAACCAAAACAGGTGTTTAAACAAAACTTCCAGTACTTTTTTGGATGCCCTGAATATTTGCTTGTTTCAAAATTATCTTACTAAAGTCAGTTTGCGAGGATTTCTACTTATTTTTTTACCAGAGTACTTTAAAGTTCAAGGTTTTATTATTATTTTTTTGTTTGCAGACATTAAGAAGGAGGATTCTTTAGGGATCCTTGAATTTAAATGAAAACCTTGCTTGAGACCTTTCTTTTGTATTCAATTGAAAGTAGGGGGCCTAAGGGTGGTATATGCTCACAATCCACATTAATTCTTTTTCTAAAGAAACAGTTTTGACAGAATGGCTCAAACACCTGTTAGACTAAGAAGTGCTTTTCTAGAGAAATTGAGAAGCCCAAAGCAGTCAATTTGCAGAAGTGTTAATTGCTGTGTTATTTCAAAACAAAACCACATCTGGAGAGAAAGTAAATGCATTTCATTCATTGGTGGGGTGACAGTCCTAGTGGAAAGTAATTTCTCCACAATCATTTTAGTCTTATTTCACATTATAAGAATTTTAGGAAAAGTACACTTTTTTGCTTCAAAGGCCCCCTTTTTGACCTCATTTTCTTCTTGTTGTTGTTTCTTTTATTAGTTTATTCCAAACATAGACAAGCCAACAGAGACCTTGAGTAGGGGCTAATTAAATGTGAGTCCAGGGAAAAGTGCTGAGTTTTCACAGTAAGAAAACTCAAGCAAATATGGGTAGTGGCTTAGGAAAAAAGTGAGGGAGTCAAAAAGCAATGAAAAAAGTAGAGAACAATTTAACTGCATTGTCAAAAAAATGACCAGTTCAAATTAATAAAATGTTTTTGTGCTGAATTATGTGTACTTAGTTGGGTCAGAAAGACCCCTGGTTTCCTGCCTAAAAATTTTTCTCTTAAAAAAGGAAGGTTTTGTAATTTATTTTTCTGACCATTGTCATATGGTACCTATTAGCTCTTCACTTCTAAAGATGAACTTAGGGGAGAAAAAGACTGCCAAAGCAGAAAATGACAAATTTTCTGAGAAATGATAAATACTGAGGCTTATAATCAATAGAAAATTGGGGATAATATTATCTCAGAACACTTGAATGGCTTCTACACAATGCTTCTAGAGTTCTAGAGATTTTGCTTGGAAAAGAATGACATTGAAAATATAGCCAAGAAGAAATGGGTTTATGTCCTAGATCAGACAATTGCTAGCTGTCTAATCCTAAGCATGTCACTTAAATCCTTTTTAGTTTCAATGGTGATAACAGTAGCACCTACTGCACAATTGCCATAAACACCCATTAGTGTTAAATGTTTCTCTGTCATATACTAGCACATGAACAAACCATGGTTAAGTTTATAATATAAATTTCATTGCATATTTCTTTCTCTTACTCAAAAAAGATAAAATATGATTTTCTGAATACATGTATCATCATGCTTTGAAATTTGCAAATAAATAAATGGCTAAGACCTAGAGGTATAACTTAATATTTTGGTGTCCACAGAAATGTCACAATTATACCTTTTAATTCACCTTTCAAGAGAAAGTCACTTAAGGATCTGTCTAGGGAAATCCTTAGACACAAAGCTCTTTTGGTAAAAAAAGATGGAGTTCCTGGGATACTGCTGCCCATTAACAGAGACCCCAGGCACTGAGAGGCTACTGCTGCAAAGACTGTTGGTGGGAAAGGAAAAAAAACTTAGAAGTGGGATGAGTGAGATATTAACTTGATTGTGTTATGATGAAATTAGGATTTTAAAGTAAGGTAGTAGTTAGAGCTGTCAGGCAAGACCTGAAGGTTCCAAGTATGGAACAGTGGTAAGAAAAGGTGGCTTTTCCTGTGTGACTCTGGTGACTAATGGCAGTTAGGAAGCTTGGCTAACTGTCTGAGTGAAAAGGTAGGAAAAGAGAATTGTCTCCAGCAAGAAACCTAGTGAGTCTAGTGAGGAAGCTCAGGTTGAGCAATGAATTTAGTTCTTTGTGGTGGACGTGCAAACTAGTTCATCTCCCTGACTTCATTACCTTTTGGATTTAATTGCTGTTATATCTGAGGTCCTGGGAGCTGGGATCATAGATGGAGCTGAAGAGGACTCATCAGTGAGAAATCCTTTAGCCCTTCTGACCAGCCAGGCTTGTTCTTACAGCCTGTGTTAGTGTTAAAAGTAGAGTGCCCCACTACCTGCTCTTTGAGTTCATCCAAAGCTGATTAGATCTAGTGTGACCTTTTCCCTTATCACCTACCCCTTAAACTTATCATTAAACAGTTTTCCATACACTTCCTGTGTTTCCTCTACTCCAACAAGAGCCCACAGTGAGTTACCTTTCCAAACCTGGTTTCCTGGCTAGTGTGGTGGACCATTAAACTGCCAACTGACAGTTACCCAACTTGTGAGTTTACTCTGCCACTACCCATTCTCCACATCCCTTGTGTGGGTTTCCAGTGTATCTAGTTGTAGTCTTTGTTGTGTTTGGTACCCAATGATTGGCACTTGTTAAGTCCCCTTGCTTATTTCAGTTGTGACTATTTTTTTTAATAACTATTCTTTCTAATTAGTTACCAAACTCATATTTTTATATGTTGTGCGCAATTCCCTGATTTGGCGGTCTTGAAAGAGTTTGAATTGTTCCACCAAAGTCACATGTATTCCAAGTGCAAAAATATAAGCAAACTTTATTGAAATTGTGTTGATAGAGAACATAAAGTAGAGAATTACCATTCTGTAATGAATGTCTAAGAATTTTCTGTGACAGAATCATGCTTTTAATGCCACTATTATTGCTATAGGGTTTTTTATTTGTTTTTTTGGTCAATCATGAGAATTTGCATGTGAATTTAGAAATGACAGAACACGTTTCTGTAGAACATTAAACAAGATTATGTATTCATCTAAAGAGAAGCACTAGTTATAAAATGTAATTTTAAAAATATATTTATTAAGAGTTAATTCATTAGCATATTTTGATTTAAAATCAGTTAGCCCTCTTTGTAACAAGAATTTATTTTTTAAGAAACAAGAAGAGAAAAAAATTCAGGAAAATTGATTGACATTGCAAAAATATGAGATTATGTGAAATGTTCCACATCCATAGACTGATCTCAGCAAATCAGGAAGAGAAAGATGTTTCTCCTATCTCTTCTTTTTTTTTAAACCCTTAACTTCTGTGTATTGGTTCCTTGGTGGAAGAGTGGTAAGGGTGGGCAATGGGGGTCAAGTGACTTGCCCAGGGTCACACAGCTGGGAAGTGTCTGAGGCCAGATTTGAACCTAGGACCTCCTGTATCTAGGCCTGACTCTCAACCCACTGAGCTACCCAGCTGCCCCCTCCTATCTCTTCTTTGGATACAAGCTTAAATTTTTTTTTTCAAAATTTAGTTTCAGTTATTTCAAGGTAGTTATTCTTTTTATTTACATAATTGTATTTATTTTATATATTATTTTCCTGACTCACTTTACTTGGTATCAGTTCATTTAATCTTTCCATAATTCTCAGTATTCATTATGTTCATTATTCTTTTAGTACAGGAACATTTGACTACACTCATATGCCACTGTTTGCTTAGCCAATCCCAGCTGATGGGCGTCTACTTTGTTTCTAGTTTTTTGCTTTCACAAAGTATGCTACTATAAATATTTTGGTGTATAAGGAGGATTTTTTATTTCAGTGACTTTGTGATGTAAATGCCTAAGAGTTAAGTCTCTGGGGCAAAAGGATTGGGCATTTTTGTGGCTTTATTTATAAACAACTGCTTTCTAGAATATCTGAACTAATTCACAGTTTTTCTGACAATGTATTGATGTATCTGTTTTTCTTCAACATTCTTTAGTGTTCATTATGTCTATCTTTTGTCATTTTGTTGAATTTTCTGGGTATGATGTGAAATCTTAGGTTTGTTTAGTATTATAGTTAATTAAGAGTTAATTAATTACTTGGACTAATTAGAGATTTTTGGTGAGTAAGAATAGAGAAAGAGGATTGAAGGATTAACTTAGGAAGACAATTAGAATCTTCATGGAGGTTCCTTAAAGGAATTCCCAGGAGCCCTAGGGTGTCTGTTGGAAATAATGGACATACTTTTAGAGGATGAATACTCTAAGGGTGTGTGGTTTTTAAAATTAATATTCAATAATTAAATATTATATTTTTAAAGTTTTATTAATAAGAAACTAAGAAAAAGAACTAACTCAAAGGTTACTAACCAGCCTGCTCCCAGGAGCAAAAGAGAAAGAACAAGGCAGAGCCTCAGAACTTATACAATCATGACCATGCAAATGTAAACAAAAGGAAAAGCATTTTAGATAATACAGAAAGGAATTCTGGGCAATGCAGTCTTTAGTGATTCAAGATTTTCCAACTATACAGGTGGTTGGTTGGATCTTTCCTCTGGAGAACCTTGGAAGAGCTAGTGACAGTTGGTTTTGGAAGACACTTGGATATTCAGAAAAAGATTGTGGAGGAGACCCACTATGAGGAGAGACTGAGTTTTCTGTGTCACTACAAAGGGAAGTAGGTCCAAAGCAGGGCCTGGAGAAATCTAGCTGATTTTCTAATTTATTTTTTGTTTTTGTTTTCTCCTTTTGTAAAAATAATTTCTTTACTTTATTCTTTTTACCAAAGCTCTTGTCTTTATGAATATTCTCAACTTTTATTATTTTGTTTCTATTTTATTTTTTTTTAGGTTTCTAATAGAATCAAATCTTCTAAAATACATAGTCAGAGTTCTGTCTTCATTTAATTTCAACATATTTGTATTTTGAAATCTTATTCTACCATGACTTTTTTGGCACCTTATTCTGAAAAGTATTAGTGCATGAGGTAAGTAATAAAGATAGAAACATTCCCTCCATAGTAGGAATTTTTCCTGTATCCCAAATCATACAGCCCAATTCTATCATTTCTCTCCATACAATCATTCTCTTTACTATTTATCACGCACTCTTCTCTTTGACTTCCCATCTTCTGGATGTTGCTTCCGGGAGCTCCAATTTCCCTTCTCCTGAAGGAGAATGTTAACCAGGGAGATACAGCATTCTCTCAGAGGAAGAGATCTCCCTCTGATCCTTCTTTGATGAGAGCGTTATAAGGATGATATTAGAAAATAAGTATTGTTTTATTAGTTTAAAGATAAGCAGATTAGCTGGCTTGAGGAAGAATTGGAGTTTCAAACAGAGCTGAGAGAGTGTGTTAATTTCAACTGGTGGCAGTTATAACCGTTATTCTATGACAGTTACACTCTTTGGGTGTGGCATTCCAGGAGTGGCTTCTGGCAGTCGATAAAGCCACATGCAGCTGCTTTCTCTCTCAGGGCTAGAGAGGGTAACATCTTTGCCTCTCTCTATCTCGGTCTGAGGGAAAGACTTGAAGGAGGGGAGTGTTTTCTTTTCCAACTTGGGAAACACTATTCATTTATCTGTCACTGTCTATAGATTGGCTAAATTGTGAAAAGACTAAACAAAACCTGGTCTTTGGTTTGGACTCTGAGTCTGTTAAGGCTCAGAGTCCTAACTTGATTCTTGTGGAGACTCATCCAGCTAGCCTTGGCTATCTTTATAACTTAAAGGTGAAATTAAGAGTTATAGTGGTTAGGTTTATTTAGAATACTATAAATTTCGTAGTTAGATCAGGGAGGATTAGTGTAGTCTGTGAACTACAGGAGAAGCAGTTCCTTGCGGAACCTGGGAGTTTATTTGGGTGGAGTTAGAATCCCTTAGAATTAGAAATCATTTTTCCTTTATATATATCTAAATAAATAGTTTATTTTTCATAAACAAGTGTCTTTAGCATTCCTTGTGCTCTGCATTGCGCGCCCTATTTTATTTTTACAGTGCTCTTCAGTGGTACCCTTTCCCCACATTGGGTTGAGACTTTCCCTTTCATTTTTCTTGTTTCAATTCACTGCCTCTCCATCTCTCCCATTCTCCTCTAGCCACCTTGATTGCTGAGTGATAATAGGGGTTATTTTCCCTTGCTCTCCTTATAAACTTGAGTAGGATGTATCACAGAACTTTCTTCCATTTCCCTTCTTATCAGGGACAAAGCCTACCATTCTGAAATGTTATCCCACAAATACATTAATTATTGATATTCTGAATCAAGAGGGGAATTCCTGTGAGTGTCCTAAGGCACAGACCTGTATTTGGCTTGTATACCTTTCTGGAGCAGGAGCAGGAGCTGGTGAGGGAAGTGGTGGTGAGGAATCACATTAAAAATTTGTATTCTCCAGTGTGTCTATTCATAAGGCTGCTACCTTTCTGGGCTTCTTCTTTTCTCCTTATGTGAATTCAGCTACAATTATCCTACCTTTGGTGCATAATAATACTTATTTCCTGAGAACTTGTGAGAACTAAAAAAAAAAGAAAAAAGAAAAAAAAAAGAAACAACTTCCAGTCATCTGTGCTTCCTTATGCTGTGGTCCTTAGGCTCTGTATCTGAACTTCTCAAAGAAATCCCCTAGGATTAGGAAGACAGAGTGCATGCTATAGGCATTATAGTGAGAATCTGGTGTTATTTTTTTGTTCAAGGAACTCATATTTAATTCAAGCAGAGACTTTAGGGTAACAATTACTTAACTATTCTGATTTTTTGAAATGTAGAAACAATGTTTGATATAATATGGATATATACTATATCTAAGTTAAAATACTATATCAATTTCTATTTTCTGTTAATTACTTTTTTCAATATTTGTTCATATATTCTATTGCTACTTTTAAATGAACCTGAAAAAAAGTATGGAAACAGTCTCAAATAGGGGAAGGAAGCTGGTGAAATGATATAGTACTTTACCCGGGAATTGCTTTGAATCTCTTTTGAGACTTTAAATGATTTATGTAAGGCTTTCTTTTCATTATTTCTCATCTAAATTCTACCTTTTCATATTCCAAGAATGTCAGTTAGGAATTTCAAGTCTGATTTCCTCTTGTTATTTTGCTGTTTTTCTGGAAATATTGGTATTCATCAATGAACTAATTAATTAGTAGTAATCAAAGAATTATGTGATAAGAAGAAAAGATGGGCTCGTTATTCCCAGGTGGAATGAGGTGATGACAGGTGTGCTCCACTGGCATCCCCTCAATGTCAGAAGAAAGGAAGGAAGGCCTCTAGTCTATTGGATATACCCTATTTCTTAAACTTAGCAGAAAATATAAATAGAATTTGCACAGCATAACTAGGTAACAATTTGTGTTATTGGAGCATACTTCCAAATCAATGAAAATACTGTTCTGTTTGAATATTTTTAGCTACCTAAATGGAGAAAAGTGGCCAGTACATTTGATCAAATCATGTTTTTAATATTTATCTGCAAGATCCTTTTCTTATTTCTAAGTTCCTTTGTTTGATTTAATACCTGTTACTCCCTTTCCTGTTGGCCTCTTTTGAAAAATTATTCCTAAAACTAGGATATCTAGTAGACTTGTCTAATATTTTATAGGATATTGAGATGGCAAGTAAGTGTTAATTTCTTTCAGTCTTTCTTTTCCTACTCTTTCTGTGTAGATAGTGGGAATAGAAAGATAATTCTACCACAAAGCAAAAATCACAATATTATATATTAATTCCATTTCAAAATATGTTGACAGATATGTATTTTATTATTAATATCTTTGTTGGGAATTTTAGTTTAATGTCATCATCTTCATATTCTTTGCTCATTTCATGCTAATCATTTTTGTTATAATTATACCATTGCATTGTCCACCATGTAATAAGAACAAACAAAAAACAAAATGACTGTTTTAATAGAAACCATCTGCAAACACAGACCAATATTAATAATTTGGTCCAGATAACCATAAATTTAGTTGAAATAGTTTTACATTGATCCCCCCCCAAAGGTATAATATTAAAGGTAGAAAAATAAAGGACAGGAAAGGAAGAGGAGAACAAATAGCAAGGGAAATGAAAGGCTAAATAAGAAGGGAAAGGAGAGCAGTCAAAAGAAAGATAGATGAAAAACGGAAATGGGATTTAAGTAAATCCCACATTTTACTACATTTGAGTTTGAATAAAGTTAGGACCTTGGAAGAAAGTAGAACTTCCTGGAAAGGGAGAAACATGTTCGTTGATCATCAACTATTTATGACTCTTCAAGTCTTTCTCATTTTCTGCCTTTTGTGGAATGAAATAAAGGATGTCCTATGTGATGTGATATCAATTTATTTTTATACTTATTGATTATATAAAAGCTCTTGTCCACATCTGTGGAGATGAAAACATTAGCTATATCCTAAAAGTACTTAGAGCAAAGTCTGGATGGGATAACACAAGTCAAAGAAATATTAATTCTTAAGGATATTCTTGTCCCTTGGCACCCAAATTAAATCCTAATTGTATAAACTAAGATCTTGGGGTCAGGACTATAAGTTATATGTAATATGTTCCATAAACTATCTAATTAATCTTGGACACATAATTTCAACTCTCTAGGCTTTAATTTTCATGTTTGTAAAATGACATATAAATAGTATTTAGGGATTCCACAATTTAATGTTTTATAAGAAAAAAATCATCTAGTATGACATAATAATGATGATGATGAGGATAATAATAATAACTAGCACTTGCATGGTGTTTTATGATGTACAAAGTGCTTTACAAAATATTATTTCATTTTATCCTTACAAAAACCCTGGGAAGTAAGTGCTACTTTTATCACTGTATTATAAATGAGGAAACTGAGGCAAACAGATGTTAAATGACTTGTCCAGGGTCACAGAGCTAGGAAGTGCCTGAGGTGAGATTTGAAGTCAGGTTTTCCTGACTCCAGGTCCAGTTTTCTATCCATTGCACCACAAAGTACTTTTTACCTATATAATATGAAATGCTTTATCACTCGATTGACTGGTTTTTCAAGAGTAATCCATACCAGGAGTCAATCAATTTAATAAGGCTAAACAGTTAAACTAGTGATTAGAAATAGTGCAGCAAAATAAACAGCTGATTAACTGAATTTTTCTCTTGTGAAATGGTTCTGTTGGCTTTGTATAGTCTCAGACTTAGGAAAGCAAAAAATAATTTTATCCTAACAAGGGAAAAGGATAAAAACAAAATTCTGTGCATTCATCTCTCAAAATTGGAAAGAAAAATCAAATATCAAAACATTCAATCATTTCTGTGAACAAACATCAGCTTTTAGCCTGTAGGTGTTAACAGGGAATAAGAATATAATATGATATAAAATAGGGTCTTGAATCCAACCCTAACATGATTTAGTTTGAAATTCTTTTGACTTTTTATTTTTGTATTAAATAATACTTGCCTAACATTTCTCAAATTGTACTTTCAAGTGAAAACTCTATTGGAAATGGAAATGAATGTGTTCCTCTAAATCTGCAAATAGTTCTATCCATGGCTTAAAATAAGCAGCTCTCTCTACCAAATATTAGATGGTATGTTCCATATTCAGTCCTCTTCTAATCCATGCACACAGCATCTACCTTAGTTCAGACCTTCATCACCTCTTTTTTGAATTATTTCAAGAGCTTTCTAATTAGTTTTTCTGTTTTCGAAACTCTTTCTTCTCTAATTCATCCTCCATAGAGTTACCAAATTGATATTACTACAGGAACACACTCTTCAGTGACTGCCATTGCTACTCAGATAAAATACAAAATTCTTAGCCTGTCATTTAAAGCCTTCCACAGATCAGTGGAGCAGTGGATAGAATTCCAGGACTAGAGTGAGGAAGAATCATCTTCCT
Source organism: Gracilinanus agilis (assembly GCF_016433145.1). NCBI lineage: Eukaryota > Metazoa > Chordata > Mammalia > Didelphimorphia > Didelphidae > Gracilinanus > Gracilinanus agilis. The sequence continues at coordinate 374,867,709 of NC_058133.1, read as the reverse complement.
GAGTTTAAATCTGGTCTCTGACACTTACTAGTTGTATAACCCTGGATAATTCACTACTACTGGTTTGCCTCAGTTTCCTCCTCTGTAAAATGAGCTGGAGAAGGAAATGATGAACTGCTCCTTTAGTTCTTTTCAATCCATTAGCAAAAAACAGCTTTGGTTTTGCACAATATCAATGTGTTTAAAGACCACTAGATTATGGGATTGTGTGATAGATACAAAACAGTTCTCTGTACCTTTGGAAGAATTGGAACAGGTGCCAACCATAGGTTTGTCTAACCTCATTAGTCATTAAACTTGAGGAAAAAAATAAAAAGTAAGTGAGAAGTGGGGATACTAACAATGAACTCTTTGAATGCTTTTGAATTCATATAACTTTCCTTTATGCATTTCACCCTCCAACCTTAATTCTAATGAAATACTGAAAGGAATTTATATTGTCTCCAAGAATAAAATTCCTGTTACATTTAGTTTCTTATACCTTCAAGGTTTCTAAAAACTATTAAATAAATATATTACCTATCAATTTCTATATGAGCCTCAAGGAAGGACATGAAACAGCTTAACGTATGCTCAGTTAGTGCTTTCACACTTTAATATATTTCTTTTTCACAGTTTGATGGAAAAAAGCCTATCTTCTAGTCCTTGAATTTAGGTTTGGGATTAGGACTCCCTTTGAAGTAAACAGGTCAATTTAAACAAAATCCAGAAACCTTTTCACTATGCTTACTGTAAGGTAGATTCTTTGCAAAATACTGAGTTGAAGGTCAACTTTGACCTCATAAAAAGACCAGGGAGTGATAATGATCCTTTTTAAAAGAAATAAGAAACTAGAAATATCATTTATTTTCAACCATCATTAGACTAATAGTTGTATTTTGAGGACATTTTGGCATTTGCTCAGTATTTTTTTCCAGTTTTTTAAAATTTTATTTTATCTTCCCCCAATTACTTGTAAAAATAATTACCACCATTTTAAAAAGAATTTTGAGTCTCAAATTCTTTTCCTTCCTCCACCTGCTGAGATGGTAAGCAATAGATTTTACATGTGCAATCATGTAAAATATTTCCCCATATTAATCCTTTAATGGAAGGAAAATCAAACAAAAAAGAAAAGGAAAAAAGTTTGCTTTGGTCTGGATTCAAACTCCAACAGTTATTTCTCTGGAAGCAGATGGCATTTTTTAATCATGAGTCCTTTGGGATTATTTTGGATCTTTACTGAGAATAGCTGTTATTCAGTTGTCTGTACAGAATCCCTATCACAGTGTACAGTGTTCTCCTGGTTCTGCTTATTTCACTGTGTTTCAATTCATATCTGTCCAGGTTTTTCCGAGCTTTTCCTGTTCATTATTTATTACGGCAACATAGTATTCCTTTACAATTATATACTATAACTTACTTAGCTATTCCCCAATTGGTGGATATGCCCTCACTTTCCAATTCTTTGCCCTAATAAAAAGAGCTACTTAAAATATTTTTATACATAGGTTCTCCTTTTTGTTTATTAATTTTTTGAGATATAAACCTAATGATGTAATGGTAAAGGGTATTTCCAGTTTTATTGCCCTTTGGGCTTAGGTTCAAATTGGTCTCTACAGTTGTTGAATCAGTTCACAACTATTCTATCAGTGCAATAGTGTCTCATTTTTCCCATATCCCCTCTAAGTCTGGTTATTTTTCTTTACTATCATAGTAGTCAATCTGATAGGTGTCAGGCGGTGCCTTGGAGTTGTTTTAATTTGCATTTCTCTAAGTAATAATGACTTAGAGCATTCTTTGCATTAGTATATAGAATTTTAATTACTTTGTCTGAGAACTTCCTGTTAATATCCTTTGAGCATTTATCAGTTGGGAAATGACTTGTATTCTTATACATTCAACTGATTTTTATATATTTAAGAAATGAGGCATTTATTAGAGAATCTTGCTATAAATTTTTTGCACCCTTATTATTATTGTGTATTATTCTCCATTCTATTTCTATCTTTTCAGTTTCCAACCAAAACATATCATTATTTACCCTCTTTTCTATCATCCCCATCCCTCTTCTCTTATAACCTTCACCTTTTACTTTCCTCTAGGGCAGGGGTCGGCAACCTTTTTGGCCTTGAGAGCCATAAACGCCACATTTTTAAAAGTGTAATTTCATGAGAGCCGTACAGTGCTCACAGTGAGCTCCTGTAACAGTGAGAGTTCCTGTAACAGCGCCTGAAAAGAATTGACTTTATGGCTCCTGCAGAAAGAGCCATATCTGGCCCTCAAAAGAGCCAGATATGGCTTGAGAGTCATATGTTGCTGACCCCTGCTCTAGGGTAAGATTGATTTCTAATCCCACTTGATTATTTATATTCTTCCCTCATTGAGGCAATTAAAGTGACAGGTTCAAGTGCTTCTCCCATTACCTCTTTCATCTTCCCATCTACTATAAAAGCTCTTTCATGCCTCTTTTGTATGCAATAATTTACCACATTGTATTTTCCCCTTTCCTCTTCTCTCAATGTATTCCTCTTTTTCATGACTCGATTTCCTTTTTCTTTTTGATATTAATCCCATCATATTTAACTCACACCCACTCACACCCTTGCTTTCTATTTATAATCTTTCTAACTGTCCTAAAAATGATAAAGTTCTTAAGAGTTATTAGAACCATCTTCCTGTGTAGATATGAAAACAGTTTAACTTTTTTGATGTCTTTCTTACCTTTTTATGCTTCTTTTCAGTCTTGTGAGAGTCTAATTTTCCATTTAGCTCTGGTCTTTTCATTAGGAATGTTTGAAAATCTTTTATTTCATTGAATACTTATTTTTCTACTAAAAGATAATGCTTGACTTTGCTGAGTGACTGATTCTTGGTTGAAGTCCTATCTTCTTTATCCTTTGGAATATTATATTCTAGGCTTTCTGATCTTTTAATGTAGAAGCTAATAAATCTTGGGTTATCCTGACGCTGGCTCCATTGCTATTTGAATTGTTTCTTTTGGGCTGCTTGCAATATTTTCTCCTTGATTTGAGAATTCTGGAATTTAGCTATAATATTTCAGAGTTATTTTTTGGGGAATCTCTTTCGGGGGGCAATCAATGGATTCATTTGATTTCTATTATATCTTCTTGTTATAGAATATCAGGGCAGTTCTGATTGATAATTCTTGAAAGGTGATGTCTGATCTCTTTGTTTGATTGTGGCTTTCAGGTAGTCCAATCATTCTTTATTAATCTTTCCTGGATTTATTTTACAGGTCAGTTATTTTTCCAAAGAGATATTTCACATTTTCTTCATTTTTTTATTCTTTTTTGACTTTGTTTAATTGATTCTTGATGTTTCTTGGAGTCATTCTCTTCCACTTCCCCAGTTCTTTCTTGAATGAGTTTTTATACTTTTTTCCCATTTGGTCAATTCTACTTTTTAAAAGGTTCTTTTCTTCAGTAATTTTTTTGTACCTCTTTTTCCATATGGACATTTCTGCCTTTTTTCTTTTCCTTTTCTTTTTTTTGTATTCCTTCTCTTTCCTTTTTTACTTTCATGCAAAACACACTTCCATATTGGTCAATGCTGTAAGAGCACACTCATACATAACCAAAACTCCAAAATAAAACCACAAATATGTTGATGTGAAAGATAAGTATGCTTTGATCTACATACATCTGACTCTAACAGTTCTTTCTCTGTAGGTAGATAGCATTCTTCATCATAAATATTTCAGAATTGTCTCAGATCACTACACTGCTGAAAGCAGCCAAATTTTCACAGTTGATCATTGTATAGTATTGCTATTACTGTGGACAATGTTTTCCTAGTTCTATTTATTTCTCTCTGCATCAGTCCCTACAGATCTTTCCATCTTTTTTTCTGAAATCATCTTGCTTATTATTTCTTATAGTACAATGCTATTCTATCATCAACATGTACCACAATTTGTTTATCCATTCTCCAACTGATGGACATCCCCACAATTTCCCATTCTTTGCCACTACCAATAGAGCTGCTAGAAGTAGGTCCTTCCCCATTTATTATTATCCTAACAGGATAGGAGCCATTAGTAGTATTACAGAATCAAAGGGTATGCAGTTTTATAGCCTTATGTATATAATTTCAAATTACCCTCTAAAATGATTGGAACAGTTCACAACTCCACCAAAAATGCATTAGAGTCTGAATTTTGCCACATCCCTTCCAATATTTATCACTTCCCCTTACTATCATATTGGCCAATCTGATAGTATAAGGTAGGACTTAAGTGTTGTTTTAATTTGCATTTCTTTAATCAAGAATGATTGAGAACATTTTTATATGATTTTTGATGTCTGATTTCTTTATCTGAAAATCACTTGTTCATATCCTTTGACTATTTGTCATTTGGGGAATAGCTTGCATTCTTACGAATTTGACTTATTTTTCTATAAATTTGAGAGATAAAACCTTTATCAGAGAATTTTGTTATAAAAATTTCCCTCTATTTTGTTGTTTCTCTTCTAATCTTGGCTAAAATAGTTTTGTTTGTTAAAAGCCTTTTAATTTAATATAATCAAAGTTATTCATTTTACATCTTAAAATGCTCTCTTTCTCTTCTTTGGTCATAAAATTTTCTCTTCTCCAAAGTTATGCCAAGTAAACTTTTATGGGTTCTTCTAATTTAGTTATAGTAATCACTATATTTAAACCATATATGCATTTTGACCCTATCTCAGTATAGGGTGTGAGATATTAATCTAAACCTAATTTCTGTAAATTTTTTTTCCAATTTCCCTAGCAGTTTTTGCTAAATACTGAGTTTTTATTCCAAAAGTGGAGTCTGGTTTTTTATCAAACACTAGGCTGCTAAAATCATTTGCCCCTGTATATTGTGTATCTATTCTATTCCATTGTTCTACCTTTCTATTTCTTAGCTAGTATCAGACTGTATTGATGATTGATGCTTAATAGTACAGTTTGAGATCTGGTACCACCAGGTCACCTTCCGTCACATTTTAAAAATTTGTTCCCTTGATATTCTTGACCTTTTGTTCTTCCAGATACCTTTTTTATTTTTATTTTATTCTTCCAGATGAATTTGATTATTGTTTTTTCTAGTTCTATAAAATAATTACTTGGTAGTTTGAGTGGTATGGCACTGAAACAGTAATTTAATTTAGGTAGAATTTTCATTTTTATTATATTAGCTCAGTCAATCCCTAAGGAATTAATATTTTCCCACTTGCTTAGATCTGACTTTATTTGTTTGAAAAGGGTTTTGTAATTGTGTTCATATAATTCCTAGGTTTTTCTTGGCAAGTAGACTCTTAAGTATTTTATATTACTTAGAGTTATTTTGAAGGATTTTTTTCTTTCTATCTCTTGTTGCTGAACTTTCCGGGTGATACATAGAAATTTTTCTGATAATTTATGTAGCTCTATTTTGTATCTGCAACTTTACTTAAGTTATTAGCTATTTCAACTAGTTTTTTAGTTGATTCTCTAAGTATATGATCATATTACCTACAAAGAATGATGGTTTAGTTTCCACATTGCTTACTTTAAATTATTCAATTTCTTTTTCTTTTCTTATTGCTAAAGCTAGCATTTTAAATGTGATATTAAATAATAATGGCAATAAAGGACATCCTTGCTTCACTCTTGATCTTGTTGGGAAATCTGTTGTGCTTCGTCCTTTCAAGCCTATGCTGCAATGAAGACCTAGTGCCAGAGCAAAATAACTCACAGGAAGCCATCAGTAGAGGAGACAGAATCATCAGTTTTCAGAATTCCCATAATACAAGCTAAAAAAAAGACTGGGAAAATGAACAAATGACAGCTTAAGAAGCAAAACTGGTCATATTGTGACCAGGCTTGTTCTTCATCTATTGAGATAATTCCTTGATTTATGTTAGTTTGGTTATTGAAATGGTCAATTATGCTGATTTTTCCCCTAGTATTAAATCAGCCCTGCATTCCTGGTATAAATCTCTGCTGGTCATAGTGAATTATCCTTGTGATATATTGCTGAAGTCTCCTTGCTTGTATCATATTTAAAATATTTGTCCCTATACTTATTAATTAAACTGGCCTATAATTTAATTTCACTGTTTTTGTTCTTCCTAGCTTAGGTAACAGTATTATATTTGCTTCATAAAAATCATTTAGTAAGATTCCTTCTTTGTCTATTTCCCCAAAGATTTTATATAGCATTAGGATTAATTGTTCTTTAAATGTTTGATAGAATTCACTTGTGAATCCATCTGGCCTTGGGAATGTTTTCTTAGGGTGTTCATTGATAGTTCAATTTTTTTTCATGAGATGGGATTACTTAAGTATTCTATTTTCTCTTTTGTTAATCTGAGCAATTTATATTTTTGTAAATATCCATCTATTTCACTTATATTGTCAGATTTATTGTCATATAATTGGGTAAAATAGCTCCTAATGATTGCTTTAATTCCCTCTTCATTGGTAGTGAGTTCACCCTTTTAATTTTTGATACTGATTATTTCATTTTCTTCTCTCCTTTTTAAAATCAAATTAACCAATGCTCTATTTTATTTTGTTGTTTTATAAAACAGACTCTGAGTTTTACTTATTAGTTCAATTGTTCTTTTACTTTCAATTTTATTAATTTCACCCTTAATTTTTAAGATTTTTAATTTAGTCCTTAATTTAAAATGGTAGTATTTTTCCTAATTTTTTAGTTGCATGCCCAATTCATTGATCTACATTTTCTCTATTTTATAGTTGTAAGCATTTAGAGATATAAAATTTCCTTTAAGTACTGCTTTGGCTGTTTCCCATGAGTTTTGATACGTTGAATCCTTATGGTCATAATCTTTAATAAAATTTTTGAGTGTTCCATATTTTGTTCTTTAACCCACTCTTTTTGAAAATTAGATTATTTATTTTTAAATTCCTTTTTTATTTGTCTTTCCATATAGCTTAATTGATTATCATTTTATTGTGTAATGATCTGAAAAGGATGCATGTTTTATTTCTGCTTTTCTGCATTTGGTTGTGAAGTTTTTTGTCCTAGTACATGGTCAATTTTTGTTTGGAGCCCTGTACTGGTGAAAAGAAAGCATTCCTTTCTATTTCTATTAAATTATATCCAGACATCTATTAGTTCTAACTTTTCTAAAATTTCATCCATTTCCTTTATTTCTTTCTTATTTATTTTTTGGTTTGATTCATATAGATCTGAAAGGGGAAGGTTGGGGTCCCCTGCTAGTATAGTTTTCTAGTTATATTTCTTTCATAGTCTATTTCCTCCTGAAGTCCATTTATTTTCTCCTCTAAAAATTTGGAGGCACAAAGATAGACCATGTAATAGGGTATAGAAACATGGCAAACAAATGCAAAAAAGCAGAAATAATAAATGTAACCTCAGATCATAATGCAATAAAATAGTTATTAGTAATAATACATGGAGAGGCAAACCAAAAACTAATTGGAAATTAAATAATATGATTCTCCAAAATAATTTATTGAAAGAATAAATCATAGAAACAATTAATAATTTCATTGAAGATAATGACAATGATGAGACATCTTACCCAAACCTATGGGGTGAAGCCAAAGCAGTTCTAAGGGGAAAATTTATATCAGTGAGTGCATATATTAACAAATTAGGGAGGGCAGAGGTTAATGAATTGGGCATGCAACTTAAAAAACTAGAAAATGAACAAATTAAAACTCCTCTGATGAAAACTAAATTAGAACTACTAAAAATCAAAGGAGAAATTAATAAAATCAAAAGTAAAAGAACTATTGAATTAATAAATAAGACTAGAAGCTGGTATTTTGAAAAAACAGATAAAATAGACAAAGTGCTGGTAAATCTAATAAAACAAGGAAAGAAGAAAACCAAATTAATAGTATTAAAGAAGAAAAGGGAGACCTACCTCTAATAAAGAGGAAATTAAGGCAATCATTAAAAACAATTTTGCCCAATTATATGGCACATAAACTCTCTGTTTAAGTCTGTTTTTTCCTTTATGAATATTTGGAAGTCCTCGATTTTATTGAATGACCATACTTTCCCCTGAAATAATATTGTTAGTTTTGCTGCATAGAATTTTGTGTTTGGATATCAAATTATTTGTTTATGTCTGACCTTTTCATCAGGAATGCTTGGATATATTCTATTTTATTAAATGGACGTTTTTCCCCTTAAAGAATATATTTAGTTTTGTTGAATAGTGATTCTGGGTAATAATCCTTTTAGAATATCGTATTATATACCTTCTGAGTCTTTCATGTGGAGGTTGCTAAATACTATGTAATCCTGAGTGTAGTTCCGTGGTATTAGAATTATTTCTTTGTGGATGTTTGCAGTATTTTCTCTGTGGCTTAGGGTCTCTTGAATTTAGCTATTTTATTCCTGGGAGTTGAGAGGGATTTATTTCTGGATGTGATCTGTGGATTCTTTCAGTTTCTGTTTTACTCTCTTTTTCAAAACTGTCAGGCTAGTTTTTTTCATAATTTCTTGTATTATGACATCCAGGCATTTTATTTTATTTATTTTTTTGATCATGGCTTTCAGGTAGTCCAATAAATCTTAAATTGCCTCTCCTGGATCTATTTTTCAGATCAATTATTTTTTTAATGAGACATTTCATATATTCTTCAGTTTTTTTCTTTTGATTTTTTATTTTTGCTTCATCTCTCATTAAGTCATTAGCTTCTATTTGCCTAATCCTAATCTTTAAAGAATGCTTTTCTTCCTTGAGCTTTTCAGCCTTGTTTTTCATTTGGCCCATTTCTTCATGCATTACTTTCATTTCTCTTGTCCATTTTTCCTCAGTCTCTCACAAATGAATTTTGAAAGTCTCTTTGAACTCTTCCAGAATCTGAGACCAATTCATATTTTTTGAAGCTTTTCATGTGTTTTCTCTGATTTACTGTCCCCTTCTATGTCTGTGCCTTCTTCTTTGTTTCTATAAAAATTTTCCATGGTTAGGTTTTTTTCATGTTTGCTCATTTTTCCTGCCTTTTTTTAGACTTTAACTTTTGTCTTAAAGGTAGATTCTGTTCTCAAGGTAGAGAGGGCATTTGTCTAACCATAGAGCCTTATTGATTACATTATTGTGTTGTGATCTGAAAAAAATATACATTTTTTTCTGCTTTTCTGTATTTGGTTTTGAAGTTTTTATGTTCTAATATATGGTCAATTTTTTGTGGAGGGGTCATTTACTGTTGAAAAGAGTGGCAGTCTCTTAAATTTCAGTTCTTTCTTGATACTACCCTTATGTCTATTTCTGGGTTTCTTCAAGTTTCATTTCTTTCAAAGTGGCATGATGGTCAGTGGTCTGGGATCTCTGAAGGTCACCTCACAATGCTGAGTTAATCAATCCTGAGACTGCTGATGGCTTGCAGAGCTCACAGTATTGTAAGCTACTCTATTCTGGGGCTCAAAATTTACTCTCATTCTTGGCTTGATCAGGTTTTGCACACAGTGCATTGTCTGGCCCTTGGGATTAATAACTTCTGCCTTTAGCTGCTTTTGTAAAAGCTAGCTAGATCTTGACTCCCTCCCAGGCCAGTACCATTGTGGCAATCTTATGTTGGGGATCAGGGTCTAGTTCTGTATTTACACAGATCAGGAGTGCCCCACAGGCTACCTTGATCTGGGAATCATTACCAGGTTGGACTGGAACTTTTGGCCTTGTTCTAGGCTTATACAGATTAGGTGTGCATTATAGATTGTTTTGTGCTGGGATTCTGGACCTTACTGCAGGCTTGGGTTGGGGCTTGGAACTTTATGGGATGTGCATGTGGTTGCATTGCTATTGGCTTACAGAGACTCAGAGTCTGGATCTTGATTTGGTCTCAGGTTCAGAACGTGGAACAGTAGATATGGGGTGGGTACTTTGCTGTGGATTGAATTGTACTCCTTGGTGTAGTCTCCTGCTGGCTATTCTTTCTTCTCATCCTTGTGAACCAGACCCTCTCTGTCTTCCTTTCAAGTTTTTATCTGCATGAAAGTTGATTAATTCTCTCTCTTTATTGATTCTTTCACTCCAGTATTCATTTTGAGGCATTATTTTAAGGTTGGCTACAGAGAATTCTTGTGGTGATTCAAACTTTCCTCTGCTATCTTGGCTCCATTTTGAGGTCTCTGATTTTGTGCATCTTTTGCCAATTGGACTATACTGTTTTGTGCCTATTTTACCAAGCTATTTGTAATATTTTTCATAATTTTCCTGTATCTTTCTTTTCCCAATTTTTCTTCTACTTCTTTTATTTGATTTTTAAAATCCTTTTTGAGCTACTCCATTAATTCTTTTGAGACTTGAGAGAAATTCCTATTTTTCTTGGAGGCTTTGGATACAGAAGATTTGACTTTGTTTTCTTCTTCTGTTTGTATTTTGTTCTTCTGTGTCTTTATTGAGTTTTGTTGTTATTGTTTGCTCATATTCCGACCTTTTTCCTTTCTTTTAATTTTAAAAACCCTTAAAGATGGTCTCTAACTGTGGTGAAGAAGCACTATTTCAAGATTCAGATTCTTTGTGAGGCAGCCATCAGAGGTAGCTCTGGAGTTCTATATGCTTTTAATTCTTACAGGGTGGTATGATATGAGGCAAGTTGAGTTTAATATTCTCACAGTCTGTGCTCTGGTGTATGAGTAACAACAGGGTCCTCTGCTCCCCTGTGATTGCCAGCACTAGAGTGTACTAGTGCTCCTTCTCATCCTGAGACTGTGACTAAGGATTGAGAGTTGGATCTACATATGTACAATGGGACAGGAATCTTCCTTCCAGAGCCAGCAAAGGAACTTCTGTAATCTTCTGAACAGTTGCCCAACCTCCCTTTACTATATGTGGCTGAGAACTCAAGAAAACCTTTGCTGCTGATTCAACCAAGGTCTATATTGGAGCCTAACTTGGTGTATAACTTTGTTCTCCACTTCCAGCTTAGTAAAATAGATTTTTTTTCATGCTAGTCTTCTAAGTTGGTTTTGGGTTGAAACATTACTTTACTCCATCATCATTTCAAGGCATTGTATCTTAATTTTTTTGATGTGTAATTTGATAGAGATAAGGTTGGTCTGTGTACCTTCTCTGCCATCTTGGCTCTAACCCTGCACAGCACTTTTGAAGGCTTCATACCATTATGAGTGAAGTTCAAATGGAAATATTCACCTTCATCTCTTGGAAATTACCTGGCATCACTAAAACATGGGAGTTGGATTGGTTTACTTAGTAAGTGTCAGAAAAAAATTACTTAACTTATGTATCTCAAACATTTTTTCACTTGCAAAAATAGGGATTAAAAATAGGATTAAAAATATTGTGTGGGAACAGAAACACAGAAGAAAAACATACGATTGATCATGTAGTTCAATGGGGATATGATTAGGGTTTTGATGTTTAAAAAATCACTCTTGCAAAAATGAGTTACATGGAAAAAGGTTTTGAAGAATGATACATGTATTGCTTGTCAGTGCTTGGAGAGGGGAGGGAAGAGGGGTGGGAAAAATCATGAATCATGTAACCATGGAAAATTTTTCTAAATAAAAAGAAATAGCACTTAAATGGTAATTTGGTGTTAGCAACAATTTTTCTTAACTATAGGGAAATATATTTAGATAAAGCCTCAAGATTCTTTAGCCCTAGGGGAAAAGAGGAGTATGTAAAAGAAAGAGTTAGCAGTTCCTCATCAAATGAAGGGTACTGAAATTCTGAAAGAGTGAATGTTGCTGTGGGGAAGCTCCATAGGGAGTATGGAAAAGCATTTGTAGGAAATATATATTCCCTCTTCTTTTGTGACCCAGGTGCTTTTTAAGAGTGAAGAAAGGAGGAATATGTATGAGAGCTGCTGTGGTGGGAAGATATGTTGAACACTAATCATTTATTTTTTAGAGAGGATCACAAGACAAAATTATAGAAACTATAGATAGACAACATCAAGCTTGACATTGGTAGGACAGGGGGCATTCAGTTTTTTTCCATAATACTTAAGAAGTCCACACAAGTCTTTTAAATTTAGGAATCATTTCTATTACCTATAACGTATTTTGAGAGTTTACAACCTGATAGATTGTGTGCTTGCACAGATTTCTCCTTGAAACTGTACTAGGGGAAAGAGGCAGATGGATTATGATTGACATCAGTGCCTCAGGGCACTTCCAAACTGACAAGATCACAGACCCATTTGAGTAATTGAGTAATTTGTGATATATTAATTGAACACTGAATTAATATGCACCCAGAAAAGAAGAATGATGGTTCTTTTACTTGTCATCAGAAGGCAGAGCTAGAACCAGTTTCACATAGATTTAAAAGAAAACTTCCTAATGTTAAAAACATAAAAAAAATAGCAAAATGCCTCAGGGAATAAAAGCAATAAACAGCTTAATTCATGGGACAGAGAGGTGGAAGAGGTATCTTGAAGTAGAGTCAGGATAATCACTTACAAGGGATGGTTTAAAAGGTCTTTCTGAGAAATACATTGTGGGAAGGTGGTAGAGTAGGGAATGAAGCTTCCTTGCTCTCTTAATACCTGCCATGAACAGCCAGAAATTAATTCTAAAAGCAGCAAAAATCAGATAGGAGTCAGGTGTGAAGCTGAATAGCCAGGGACAATAAGAGAGGATGGTTCCTAACTTCCCTGGCCTCAGTTCCATCCCATTAAACTGTGGAGGTATGAACAGAGCAAACAGAAGGAAATCAACAAGTTAACCCCTTGTGGCAGGACTGGCGATCTCACCTTGTTTAATGAGCCCTGGATCCTCCAAGGATACAGATAGACTGAGGGCTCCTGGAACGGCTTTATTAGATGCAACCTCCAGAGAATGTGTTAAGACATAGCTGAAGACAGAAGGAGTAGAAACAACAGAGTCCCTAAAGGAAGGAATTAAACCTTGATACTAATAAAAGAGAGTATTTGGAGGTTCAAGCAATGAGAAATAGACACCTGATTTATACTGGTTTATGGAAGTAGGAGTAAAGAAATGAAGAAGGAGCACATTAGTGAGTGTGGTTGCTGAAGGCCTGGCATGGTCATTTCTAGGCGAGTGTGGCCTCTGGTTGCTGACATAGGGGGAAATTGATTGTGTATTTGTGGTTGTGGTGGCAGAACTTCCCACAGGTTCTAGTTGGAGCATCTGAGGTCAATCATGGAATTAGATTTGAGTGGATAACTGGGAATTCATCTGCCATTGGACTATAAAAACTAGAATAACTAAATAGGACCAAGGAAAAAGCAAACACACAATAAAAATCCTAAAAGCTGAGATAACATACCCTGGCACACTAGAAACTTTGAGACTCCAGCAAAAAGCCAATATTTTTTTCAAAAAAGTGAGCAAAGAAGAAATCACCCAACTATTGATAGCCATTAAGGGTAGAGAGAAGGGTTTGGCTCAAACTCAGTGGACAATGAAGTAAAAATACCTACTTAAAAAAAAGCAAAAATATACAGTAAACTTCCACAAGTTCAATATGAGCTTTTGGTGGAGCTTATAAAAATCTCAAAAACCAAATGTGAGAGATTGAAGAAAATTGGGGAAAAAAGATCAATGCAATAAAATCAAGAAAATTATGAAAGATGACCCAAATGGAAAAAGATTCAAAAGCTTACAGAAACATATTAAGAACTAGAGTTGGACGTGGGGAAGCTAATAATTTCCCAAAACAACAGGAAATAAAGCAAATGAAAAGAATGAAATAATAGGAGAGAATAGGAAGCATCTTATCACAAAAACAACTCAACTGGAAAACATATTAAGGAGAGATAATATAAGAATAACTGAACTCCAGGAAATATTCAATAAAAAGAGTTTAGATACCATGCTCCAAGAAATTATCAAGGAAAACTGTCCAGAAATCTAGAATCAGAAGGTAAAATAGAAATTGAAAGAATTCACTGATCACCATTTCAAAGAAACCCAAAGATGAAAATGCGCAAAAACATCATTGCTAAGTTCTATAGCATCCTGACTAAGGAGAAAATGTGACTAGCAACAAGAAAAAAATTAGGTACTATGGAGTTACAATCAGAATAATACAAGACCCAGCAGCAACAAAATTAAAAGAATATAGGAAATGGAACACAGCATTTCACAGAAAAAAAGAACTGTACTTACAACATATACAGTAAAAATGAGCATAATTCTAAAGGGTAAAAATTAGAGATTTAGCAAACTAAGATTCAATTATTCCTGCAGAAAAACAAGAATTCAGCTGAAAACTTGAGCTATATGAAGCATGCAAAGGTAATGAAAGACTTATCATGAGTAACCCAAAAGGTTAAATTGTTTGATTCCTGAAATGGGAAAATGTCTTTTATAGCCCTTGGAAATGGCATCACTGCCTGAAAATTTTGAAGGAGCATGTATGGTTAGAAAACTTGAGATCACAGTGAACATAATGGAATGAGCTGAAATGGTAGTGGAATAGTCTAGGAGGAGATAGGATTGTATGGCTATCTCATATGGAGGTGGAATGAGCAATGCAACTTCCACAGAGAAGGGAAGGAGGGGTGAAAGGCTTATAATACTAGAATCCTACCCTCAATAGACATGGGATAGAAAACAACAATAATAATTAAGAGGGTAAAAATCTTAAAATACAGAGAAATAGGAGGTAATGGATGATAGGACAAAGAAGGAACTGGGAGTTCCCTTGGGGGAACTGATGAAATAAGAGAAAGAAGAGAGTGTTAAGAGAAAGAAGGGCAAGAGGATAAATAGAGGGAAAGGGGGGATACTTAGAAGGGAATACATATTTAGAGGTGGGGTTTAAGGTGAGCAGATAAGGGAGGGACTCATAACAAGATAGGGGAAGAATTTTTAGAAAGAAGCTATATCAAGAAGTAGGAGGGCACAATTGGGGAAGATAAAGAAGGAATTTTAGGAAAGATGGATAAAATAAACATTAAAAAGAAAGAAGTAAGTGTCAAGGGAAGGACTTTTGAAAAGATGGACCAATTTGGAACTAGGAAAGCAAGGGGAGAGGATAAGGGAAGGTTTTGGGGAAGGGTTGTGAATTGGGGAGGTATTGGTCATAAGAAATTGGACATCTGAAGAGAGAAACAGAAGAAAGAAAGAGGCAAACAAACAGTGAGGAGGAATGGGTAGGTGGAAATGCACAGCTAAAGACTATGACACGGAGTGTAAATGGGATGAATTCATCCATGGGAAGAAATGGATTGCAGAAAGGATAAAAACTAGAACCTGACATATTGTTTATAATAAACACCCTGAAAATGAGAGACATACATAGAGTGAAAATGAAGAACTAGAGCAGAATATATTATGACTCAGCTAATCCAAAGAAAGCAGGGGCAATATTCATGATCTCTGACAGAATTGGGGCTAAAATGGATATAATGGAAGGGATGAATAAGGTAACTATATTTTGTTGAGGGATATTATGGATAATGAAACATCAATGTTGGACCTCTATGTACCAAAGAATTATACCATTCAGATTTTTTTTTAAACCCTTGTACTTCGGTGTATTGTCTCATAGGTGGAAGATTGGTAAGGGTGGGCAATGGGGGTCAAGTGACTTGCCCAGGGTCACACAGCTGGGAAGTGGTTGAGGCCGGGTTTGAACCTAGGACCTCCTGTCTCTGGGCCTGACTCTCACTCCACTGAGCTACCCAGCTGCCCACCATTCAGATTTTTAAAGGAAAAATCAAATGAGATACAAATGAAAATAGATAAAATAATACTAGCAGAAGACTTTGATTTTACCCTTTCAGAACTAAATGAATCTCATAAAAAATTTAAAAAAGTTATGGAGATGAATAGGACCTTAGATAATTAAAAAATGAAAGCTATATAGAGAGCCTCTTCCCCCATAGCCCTGAGCATACACATAATCCAAACATTTTCTAGTGGAACAACAATGACTTAGAGGGAATAAATATTCTGTAAAAATCATATTTTAAAACTCACTCATCATATCATGAAGGTAAACTTGCATTTCTGAGGGGTTGTGACATTGGAACATAAGTTCTACTGGGTATGACCACGCTGGGAAGTCATGTTTTGGAAAGAGTATGGTTCTGGCAACAGATCGTGTCTGTTGCCTAAGGACCAAGTTAATTAAATATGGCCCTGGTAACGTATGTTAACTGAGAAACCATATGTGTTAAAGTATTCAAACTAAATGCTAGTAGGAACATGGAGAAACAGGCCTATTACTACATTGCCAGTGTACCTGTGAATTGTTTTTTGGAAAACAAGATTGAAATATACATTAAGACCTATAAAACTGTTCATACTCATTAACATAGGAATTCCATTACTAGGATTTTTCCTTGTGGGCATTATGTAGAGGATAAAAAGCTAGGTATGTATAAAAATATTCATGGAAGCTTTCTTTGTAATGACAAAATAACTGGAAAAAATGCAAAGACTGAGAGAAATGGAAATAGGTTGTGATATTTGAATGCAATGAATTGTATTGTTTTTAGAAATGACAAGTATAGGAAATATAAAGAAAATAAGGGAAATACGTGAAGAGATGAAAAGAGAAGAAAAGGTAATAATAATGATTACATTATTCTATAATTACATTAAAAATAACAGCTACAAAATCAAGATAAACAAGTATCACAGCAAAGCAATCCAAATGGAACTTAAAAGCAGAGGATGTTTATGTTATCACACATATATAATTTATATATTTTTAAACAAATTGTAAACAATTTGGAGTTTGTGGTTTTGTACTTTTTATGCATTTGTTTATTTATATGTTTTTGTTGGTGGTTGTTAGTAAGTATATAATTTTAAAAAATGAATAAAAAACAACATTTTCCACCCAATATAGATTGGACTACATGACCTCAGAGATATCTTTCAACTCTAAATCAATACTCATATGACCCCTCTTGATCTTGCATATCCAGCCTCCTCAGATTTACCCTTCATGAGTCCATATCAAAAGCTTTCCTCTTCTCATTCTACTATTAAAAAACATTATCAAAAGCTTTCCTCTTCTCATTCTACTATTAAAAAACAAACCTCCATATTAGTCCTCTTCCTCTTAGATTCTTTCCACTGCCTTTCACCAGCAATGTTTTCCTAATGAAGTTCTTTCTAATACTGGTGCAGGAAAATGAATACATATACTCCTTGTTTCTCACTCTAGTGTTCAGGCCATTCATTCTATATTGCCATTACTGAGAAACCTCTCTTCCTTTGATACTCATTCCACCTATTTACAACACTCTAACCACATCCCTGTTGCCCGTGTACACTAGACCCAAGTTGTTCTTCCTTTCTCATGGAGTTCAATACACAGTTTTTCTCTCTCCATCCCAGAACTTTTTACTGTTCTCTCAAACATTCTGGTCTTCATATGCATCAATTGCTATAATTCCTATGATCTATATTCATTTTATCCCAGGCATACAAAGGGATGGTCATAATCTTGATTTCACCATCCCTCATACTTGTTCAAAGTCTACAATCCAAAAACTTTGAAATTTCTCTCTCAGACTATATATTGACTCTGACATTTCCATTTCTCCTTCTCACTTGCCCTAAATTTATTCTTTGTCTTCATTATGAGCTTTAGGTATTCTTTGCCTTACTATTTTACTGGTCAATTAATTACCTCTGCTTTGGCCTCATCTTTCTTCCTTTTCCGTCTTGACTCTATATTTAGCTAATCTAACTTTACCTTGTCTTTTCCCCCAAATCTCTTGTTCTATTGCCAATTATCTCTTTCAGACCTGAACTTTGGTTTATCTTCACTATCTTCTGTTCTATTGAATGAGGCTTGAGTAAATCATAATAATTTTGGTTAGATATACTACAATTACATTTTATCTAATTTACCTAATGTCAATTGAATACTCTTTGCTACACAATAATCCTTTTACTTTTTGCTGGTTCACTTTATTTTTAAAGTATTCATGAAATGGACATTTATTAGACTATCATGTTTCATACACTGAAAGATTAAACATTTCTCCCCTACAGACTCAGAGAATAGCATCAATTTCTTAGAGATATATTTTGCCCCCCTCCTTTTTTTTGTTAGAAGTTTTAAATATTAGCAGCCGTCTGACATCTCTCTCTCTCTCTCTCTCTTTCTCTCTCTCTCTCTCTCTTTCTCTCTCTCTCTCTCTCTCTTTCTCTCTCTCTCTCTCTCTCTC
>NC_058133.1:374773970-374844724 GCF_016433145.1 Gracilinanus agilis | reverse complement strand
ATATATATATATATATATATATATATATATATATATATATATATATATATATTTTTACTTTGCTTCAACGAAAAACCATTTATTTCCTCAGATAGAATGCATTAAATTGGCTTCTTGGATCCCCTGTCTCTTCAGTCCCTTCTATTGATTTGGTCACTTTCTTTTTATTAACAGTAACTGGATGTTTTTTAATCATAAGAAAATTCTCAAGTTCCTTTCTAAGCTCCCAAGAGCTCTCACTCTTTTCTCAGAAATGAAAAGATGAGGAAATATCAGGCTATTAAGTTTCTTTAGATTAATGTCTTTAGTGGTCCTCACTTCTTTATTTCCAAACCCTCCACCTTCTTGACAGCTGAGTAGGGCAGTGGATAGAACTTCAGGACTAGAATCAAAAAGACAAGTTCAAATGTGGCCTCCAACATTTATTGCCTATGGTACACTAGACAAGTCATTTACAACTATTTGCCTCAGTGTCTTCATTTGTAAAATGACCTGAAGGAAATTTAAGCCACTGTAGTAGCTTTCCCAAGAAAATCCCAAATGGAGTCATCAGGAGTCAGATATGATTGAAACAACTGAATAGCAACAACACCCCCACTTTAACCATCACCCTAACATCTGAGCTGAATATCCTTCCTATTAGAATGACCCTAATAAGTCAAGAACATGTTAATGTGAATTATAACAACATATCTTTTTAAAATAGTACTTACTTTAAGATTTGCTAAGTAGCTTTCCTCTTAATAGCCCAGTGATGTGGAGAGTTTATGTATTATTATCCCCACTTTTTCAAAAACTCAAGCTCAGAGAGTTCATGTGATTAGTTCATCATCACAGAGCTAACAAGTGATAAAGCTGAGATTAGTTTAATGTGGCATCTTTCCTACCAGTATCAATAGACTGTGGGAAACGGCCACAAAGGAATGAATCTGTAATTGTGGAGTTTCTGATACTATGTTACTTGGAGTGTGTGTGTGTGTGTGTGTGTGTGTGTGTGTGTGTGCACTTGTGTGACACTTTTGAATGGTAAATTCTTGATTGAAAATAATATGGAATTAGGTCTTGATCAATGATACATGTAAAAACCAGTGGAATTGTGCTTTGGCTAAGGGGGCTTAGAGGGAAAGAACATGAAATATGTAACTATGGGAAAATATTCAAAATAAAAATTTAAAACTAAAAAAATAAATTATTGATTGATAGTCTTCAAATCACACAATATAGATCACTACTCCTTTCCACTTTCATACCTAAAACTTGCTGTAAAAAGACATCACAAATAACAATTTGATAAAATTACTAAGAAACTGTTACAAAAAAAATCCCTATATGAATACTTTTTAGCAGAGAGGGAAAGGTTGGCATTCACTTCTACTGTGCTTGTAACCCATTTGGTTCATTTGGGTCCCTCCTCAAACAAAATGCTATGGATATTTGCTCAATAATACAAGGCAGGAAAAGTGCTTATCATTTCCTGTCAAAAAGTCAATGTCTGTTATAATTTCCCTTCCCAAGTTAGAAATGCTTCTCTCTCATCTGCCAGGCTGAAGTTAGACAGAGAGAAGAAGTATTCTCCATCTGACTGATAGACACTGTCATCCAGATAGCAGGATGCTGAGAAGTTTTGACACTCTGGATACTGCCTACACTTATGACTCAGAGATTTATGAACAAGGTCAGGCATGGCAGTCCGAGTATGCCAGTGCAATTAGAAGGGCATTAGATTTGTCAGCTAAGTGTAAAATACCCTTGTGCGGCAGAGTGAAGCCTTAATTTTCTAAGTAAATTAACTGTAATAACTATCAAACTACAGCTGGTAAGCAAACCAGCCATCTGTGAACAGGGAATCTATAGACTGAGAAGCCTCGTTAGACATTCCTTCAAGAAATGGAAAATTTGAACAAACTGAACTGTTTTGGAGCTCTCATAAAAACAAAAGGTGATTTAAAATGCCAGTAAAATGTTTCATCTTGGCAAAGGAAATCAGATGAGGGGTTTGGAAAAAGGAATAGAAGAGTTAGATATACACGGCCCTCTTCTTGGAAATGGACAAAGAAAATAGAGAAGAAAAAAAGACATGTATTCTGTAACTATTGATTCCCCCTCAATATATTTCATTTTGAGAATGGCTGGGGCTTCCTGATAATGGAGAGAGTACCTTAGTAGACAAGGAATCTCAAGTGTGATGCATGCAAATAGTAGGTTACATTGATATAGTGTTTTCAAGGTTTACAAAATGCTTTATATATATTTCATTCGCATTCTATAAAACATGTGCTATCATTATCCTCATTTTACAAATGAAAAAATTGAGGATAAGATAGACAAAGTGACTTGCTCCTTAGTCATATGACTAGTAAATGGCAGAGGAAAGAATCAAACTCCAATCTTGACTCTAACTCCAAGTGCATTATCCATAATGACACTTAGATTCAGCTCTACCCTTTCGTAGGTAAGGAATCTTTTGAGTAAAGTTTGACTTATTTTTTCAAACTGAAATTCTCTAGGACTGGTCTATCAATAAGTCCCCTCAGAACCATTGTCCTCACACCCATTTTAAAGAATACTGGTGTTTTGGGTGTATGTGAGAAAAGGTTCCCTACTTCCTCCCTCAAAAGTGGGTTGATTCCTATCTTGTTGTACACTTGATGGAGCTCACAGTGGGAGCCTGATATCACTTAGGACTATAAGTCTCATAAGAAACTTTTGTGGTTATGGAGAGCTCAGAGATGAAGAAATAGAATCAGGCTTCTCTTTTGCCCTCTTCTCATTTAGTTCAATTCTACAGGGATTTATTAAGAATTTAGTTCAATTCTACAGGGATTTATTAAGCTCCTGTCATGTACTAAATCCAATGTTATGCAATTTTTTGGGAAAAAAGAGAATGATTAATTCTTTTCCTCAAGGACCTTACATTCCATTGGTAAAACAGAATATGCAAATATATAGTAAATATATATATATATATATATATGCATATATATATACATATATATGCACACACAAAGTAATATCAAATAGATGTCTATTTATTAACAATAGGTAATGGCTTTCAAAGGATCTCATGAAAAAGTTGAGAAGATTGTCATAGGAATATAGAGGCTAGGAAGCACAGTTGATAGTTTTGGTTGTGGAATCAGGAAGACCTGAATTCAAATATAGCATCAAATAGTTACTAGCTGTGTGACCCTGTACATTTCACTTAAACAGTTTATCCCAGTTTTCCCATCTTCAAAATGGGTACAATAATAGTATCAACCTCCCAGGGTTGTTGTGAGCATCAGATGAACCCAAATTGTAAAGTTCTTAGCACCATGCCTGGACATAGTAACATATATAAATGTTATCTATTATTATTATATGAGAAGGATACATGGCTGGCATAAAGGAGTAGGGAATGGTATTTAAGGAAGAGAACTTCAGCCTAGGTAGCACAAAAACCAAGCTCCAGAATACAGAGAAAGTAAGAGGTTAGATTTTCAACTGTTGGCTCTTATTCCATCCTTATCACTCCTTTGGACAAGGTCTACACAGAAAGGGTGGGAAGCATAGGGGGAAAGCATTAGCTACCAAGGAGTGATATTGTCAGGAACAATAATAAGTTAAAATATATTAATAACAATAATAACAAAAATATAAATGCGAGGGAGAGAGGCCAAACAGCTTGCAGAATGAGTATGTAAATGTATAAACATGTTTTCTGGTGAAGTCCCCTCCTTTTTTTTTAAATCTCCACTACAATATATTCTATTAATAGAAAGTCCTTTGACATACCTTCATTTTTCTTCCTTATAAAAAAAGGCATATTAAATATCTTGCTGGATATGCTCTGGATCAATGTTTGAAAAGGATCTTGAGGATGAGCAATGCTATGAGTTCAGAATTATATTATTCTCCTTCAACCTGGGAGACCTCTTAAGGTCTACATTAGACTGAAACCTCACTCCTGAGTCTAAATTGGCTCACATGGTTTGTCCCTGTTCTTTATGATGTTAGGAAAATCACTTAATTTCTCAAGGGTTTCACTTCCTCCTGCAAAGTGAGAGGGTTGGATATCTAATGCTCCATCTAGCTGTAAAAATAATATTATCCTAAATGCTGTATGAAAGAAAAGTGAGAAGTGATTGAAGCACAAAAGTGATCTTAGACTACATAATAAAGGCACAACATCCTAAATTTTAGCAGGTAATATTCACATTGAAATCTGTGATGCACATAGAATACTGAATGTGGAGTGCTCTGTTCCATGCTGGATATAGTTTTAAATTTATTTTTAACCTTATTTTTGTGAAAACACATATATAGAAACATAAAAATATATCAGCAGTAATACAATACATATGATTTTTGTAAATATGTAATTAATTATCCAAGAGAAACAAATTCTCATATTTATGTACAAAAATGTCTCATTCTTTCCTCCCCATCCTTCCACCCCTTTTTCTTCCCCAAGAAGACAAAAAAATAGAGATTGAAAAATATGTTATTATATAATATATATTTTCCTGTTCCTCATGTTATAAAACAAGACACATATTACTTCCACTAGAGAAAAATTCACGGAAGATATAAAGTGAAGAATTATATGTTTTCTATCTGCATTCATACTCTGTTGCTTCTGTGGTAGTGGATATCCTTCTTTGTCATTCATCTCTTGGAGTTGTCCTGGATTCTTGCCTTGTTAAAAATAGTTGTCATTCACAGTTGATCATCATACATTATTGTTGTTACTGTGTAGAGTGTTCTCCTAGTTCTGCTCTATTTTTTCCCCTTGGAGAAAAGGGATATAAGTGGAGAAATGAGAATCCAATTCAAATATTTGAAGGGGTGTTACACAGAACAGGATGTAGAGTTGTTCTGTGTTCTTTTGGGAGACAGAACAAGGACATATGAATAGCAGTAACACAGAGGCAAATTTTAGTTCCTTGTACAGGAGAATTAGCTAGTAATTAGAGCTGTCCAATAGTGGAACAAATAATCTCATTAAGTAGTGAACTCCTCAAGAGAATTATTTAAATGAAGATTGGGTGGCTACCTATTATGGTTGTTGAAGATATTCTTGAGGGAGTAAAGTACAACATGACATCTCTATCTACTCCGAATCAACTCTTATATAATTTAGGTTTTTTTCAGACATATTGTTGTATTTCTGAATAGCTGACCATATAGTCAAAGCAAAATAAGCTTGACTATTTTCCAATGCAATATTTTTATTGCTCTTCCTCGGGTAGACATGGTCTGATTGAACTCTTCATGAGCTTTTCTGAAAATTGGCTAAATATTAATATTTAAAGGTATTAAATTAAGGGGAAAATGAATTCCAATATCTAATACAAAAAAAGAAATATTTCTTATGCATGCTTTAAAATCATGTTCAATTTCTTGAAAGATATAATGGCAGAGATAACCTTGTTCAAGTGCCCTGTCATCATTTATATCAGGTGAGAAATAAGGAAAGAGATGTATATTCTCCAAAGACATTCACCACTGTCATGGTGAATATTCAATGTAGAGAGGACAAGCCCAGGAAAGATTCCTTATAGATAATGAGGTCATTCATTTGCTCCTGTTTGCAGATGATATTATTTTGGTTGCATCAAGCCCTAGAACATTGCAGAGCTTTCTGGATGGCATCCACAACTTCTGAAAAGAGCTTGGCCTTTCTATACAGGAAAAAAGTTTTGGGGGAAATGTATAAAGATATATAAAACAATTCAAGTGTAACATTTGATTCTCATAACAATAATGTAAGGAAGAAACTGCTATTATTCCCATTTTACAAGTGAGGCTTAGGTTAAAGAAAATTAAGACTTGCCTTTTATCATACAGCTAGGAGTAGAGGAAAGATCAAAACCTATATTTTGTATTTCCTAAATCTGTCCAGTAAAAGATAGTATTTATGCAGTAAACAATTGACATATGGAATCTCATTTGATCTTCACAACCACCCTCTGAGATTAAGCACTCGAGATGAGGAAATTAAAGGTAAAAGAAGTTCAATGACTAATAGCTATTGAGTTTCTGAGACAGAACTCAAATCCCGTCCTTCCAGGATCCAAGTCCCCACGTGGTTCTTTTTTGTCATGCCATCTCCCTGGTAGATAAAAAAAAATGCTTATTATTGAGATTCCCACATGCAACTGGATGGGCAGCCTAATGATCATACACACACATACGTTCACACACATATATACATATGTGCACTGTTGTGAGGAAGATAAGATTAGTTATTGATTAGGTATTAAGATGTATTTAGCAGGAAGGAGCTGGAGCTGGGAATTCCAGGATGGAATGAGGGAGCAGGAAGAAGTGACTTGTGCTCTGGGAAGGACTCCATTGGGGGTTAACACAAATTGTGGTTAGCCCTGGGAGCACTCAGAGTAAAAGGACATCCTGTATCCTGATTTTCCCCTGGGATCCTGAGTGGTGGCATCTAGCAAAGAGAGAAAATCAACAGTCCTGTACCAAGGAAGAGGAGGAGTTTGGGATCTATCTGGTGGACAGAGTCTTGAGTACATCTTCTCAACTTGGTACCTGAGACCACCTTGGCTCTTGGCATCCAAAGATCATCAGTGGTTTGCAGTGAGAATCCCAAAGCCACAAAGTCCCTAGCTGAGCTGCTCAAGCCTGGCAGGTTCCAGGTCTGAGGCAGTCACCCAGAGACTCCACTGCTCCTTGGGCCCTGTCAGTTTAGATTACTAAGTTAGTGTAGAAATAAGTCTTTCCTTTCCCTGTGGGTTATGTCACTAGATTTAATGTTTTAGAGTAGATATTCCTATCCCACCTTTTAGTTGTTCATAATTAAACCCAGTTATATCCTGTTACCTTGTCTGTTGAATTCAAAGCCTCTAGCCAGAGTGACAGTTGGCTAACTGTCCTTTGTCAGTTAGGAGCAGCTTGGCTGTTCAAGTCTTCATGTCCAGGTCTAGTCTCCCATAAATCCCAGAGTGTGAACCCACAAACCACTTAGTTTATTTATAATATCCTTGGTGATCCCATTACCCTTACATATATTTTCTACAGCACATACATATATATGTGCCTACACATGAATATCTATAATCTCTACTACATATTTGTATGTAGTATAATCATAAACATACATGTATCATCTTCATTATACATTGCAAATGTGAAAATATTAAATAATATTACATATATACAGTATATGATATAATGAAGTAAATATATTCACTTATTAAATAATTAAGATTATATAATTACTTATTGAATTACATATAATAGGTAATAAATTATCTATACACATATATGCCTATATACTTCTATCAATGTAATGCATATTTCATTTCTATATATGCACATTTGCTTATATCCATGCATATGCACGTGTAGGTATATATCTATACACACATGAATGCACATACGGCTTGGCCATGTAAAGATGGATATGCATACATGGGTATGAGGGGGAGAGACAGATAGAGACAGAGACATAAAGAAAAAGGGATAGAGACAGAGACAGAGAGAGGAAGGGAGAGAGACAGAGAGACAGAAACAGACAGAGAGACAGAGAGACAGAGACAGAGAGAAAGGGAGAGAGACAGAGACAGAGACAGAGAGATAAAGGGAAAGAGACAGAGAGACAGAGACAGACAGAGAGACAGAGACATAGAGATAAAGGGAGAGAGACAGAGAGACAGAGAGACATAGAAAGAGGGAGAGAGAGAGACAGAGAGACAGAGAGACAGAAACACAGAGAGAAACAGAGACAGAGAGAGACATAAACAGAGACATATAGACAGAGACAGAGACATAGAGAGAAAGGGAGAGAGAGAGACAGACAGAAACAGAGATAGAGAGAGAGACAGCAAGAGACAGACAGAGAGACAGAAAGAGACAGACAGAGACAGAGAGAGTTAGCGTCAGAATTAGAACTGGGAAAATACAGATTGTACTGATTTTGGGAAATTGCAAATTCCCTGTAATGATTCCAGGTTACTCCCGTAAAGAATATTCCACTGACGATGCTGTTTGGCTGCAAGTCATAGAGCATTACTGTCTCTGAAGAATTAAAAATAGATTTTTCATTCAGGGAGCAATGGAAAGGTACATGGTGGGTGCTAGTAGGCTCTTACATGTAACAAATAGAGAGCTATAAAGGAGAACCAGATAAAAGGATGTCATCAGGAAATAATATGGTTAAAAATATAATATGCTGTGAAAGTGAAAGTGAGGGATAATCAGTGAATAACCCACAAGTTTCCCTGGGGCATCCTCCTAAAGTCAGAAGAGAGGATATCTTACAGAATATTGGGTAGATCCTTTGTGGAGAACTTAGGTGAGGACACAGGAAAGAGTTAAAACAAGATGGGCTGACATAATTGGATTGTGCTCCACTTCTCTGGAAGGAATATTCACATTAAAGGAGATCACTGAGCCCTTTGCATATTTATATAGGAAATCTATATTTAAAATAAGGACCACATAATGAAATTAGAACATAATAATTAGTGAAATAACACATGATAAGAGAGTAGCACATCAAGAAGTTTTATGAAAGAGACTCATTTCCGGGAATATTTTAGACTGCAGAAAACTCTCTTTCACTAATTTGATCTCCAACCTAATATCTGAACTATGATTGTTGAAACTGTCTCTTACTTAGTGACTTCCAGCTGCATGCTTGTGAGGTAATCTGTACTAGCTAAAGACCAACCCTGGCTATTCTTAACCATTGGAAACAAGTAGAAAATATTTAAATCGGGGTTATAAACTAAAATCATTGGTTATTTTTTGAACAATGTACCTTATTGATAACAGGCTTTTTGACACAAAAAATTGAACCAAATCTGGTCTTCTCTGAGAAGTAAAATAAGTAGAACAAAATTAAAACACACAGTATAATCTCATGTAGAATAAAATACAGTGAATTATAAACAAGTCCAAAGTACAAATTAAGAAATAGCAAATGTGTTTTTTTATTTCTTATGATATACACAAATGTAAACTGAGTTTCCTAATAAAATAATAATAGTAAATAGCTAACATTTATAAAATACTTACTATGTGCCATTGATACTGATTAAATCATTTGATCCTTACAATAAGGCTGGGAAGTAGGTGCTGCTATTATCTTCATTTTACAGATGAGGAGATTGAGGCAAACAGAGGTAAGGTGATGTGCCTGTCATCATGCAGCTACAAAATATTTGAGGCTGGGCCAAGTTTAACCTAACCTTTTGCCATTGGAAACTGCTGTGCCTGGAAGTCTCTGGGTTCCTAACCCATATGACCTGTGGTAAATACTTTCTTTATGTATCTCATTATTTAGGCAAGATAAACAGCTAGTGGCTGAGGTAAAATGAACACAGCTAGAGGATTATTTCAGAGCAGCCAGGTGGTACAGCAGATTGAATGCTGGGCCTGAGGTTAGAAAGACTCATCTTCTTGAGTTTAAATCTGGCCTCAGACACTTACTAGCTGTGTGACCCTGGACAAGTCACTTAACCCTGTTTGCCTCAGTTTCTTCCTCTGTACTAGAGAAGGAAATAATAAACCATTCCAGCATCTTTTTAAAGAAAATCTCAAATGGGCTCATAGAATGTCACACAGGACTGAAACAACTGAGCAACAACAGAAGATTATTAAAGAAAGCAAGCCTGGTCTCCAGCAGCATAAAGGATTACCGAGGACCTGCAATTTATTTTAATACAAAGTGCCAATTGCCCCAAATCTAAATATGTAATCTCTGGCATTCAGTATATCTGTGCTCTCATTATGTTGTTCAACAATGAAAAGGAGTGGAATGTAATGAAAGGAAATAATATGGAAATAAGGAAGACAAAGTGTTCATTAGTAAACATCCTGTTAGCCTTTTTTAATGAATAGAAAAGAATGAAATCTACCAAGAATAGAAATGTAACTGTTAGCAAATTGATATTTTAGAGGGTTTAAAAGGGTTTGTTTTCAAGGTATTTAAATATTCCTTCTCTAATCTGATAGTTAAAACTATCTTCAAAGAAAAATTAATGATGAAAGGTAATATTTAATTTATTCCCATGATAGAGTTATAACAAATTCTAAATTAGTGAAATATTAATTTCTTAAATTTTATAGAATGTTTTCATTTACTCAGAGCCACTACTGTTGTTGAGGAAGGAACTTCTTAATCAGAACAAGTAGTTATATTCAACAAACCCCACTTTTTATTATGTTTTCCCAATTAATTTTAAAAACAATTTTAATAATCATTTTCTGACCCTTTGTAATCCATGTTCCTCTCTCTCTTCCCCCACTTTGAGATGGCAGGTAATATGATATGGATTATACATGTGCTATCATACATTTATATTTTCATGTTCATCATATTGTAAAAGAATACACATATTATATACATATTGCTTATACAAGAAAAAAAACTTATCAAGGAGATAAAATGAAAAATAGTATTCTTCAATCTGCCTTCAGAGTCCTTTCACATTCTTGGATAGTTTTTTTCATTATGAGTCTCTTGGAGTTGTCTTAGATCCTTGCACTATTGATATTAGTGAATTTATTCACAGTTGATCATCATACTTTATTTCTGTTACTGTGATTAACATTTTTCTAGTTCTGCTCACTTCATTTTGCATCATTTTATATGTCTTTCCAGGTTTTTTGTGATTATCTTATTCACCATTTCTGATGGCATAGTAGTTTTCCATTATAATTACATATTGCATCTTGTTCAGCCATTTTCTAATTGATGGACATCCCTTCATTTTCCAATTCTTTGGCCCAACAAAAAGAGCTGCTATAAATATCTTTGTACAAATAGATCTTTCCCCCCTTTTTTGATCTCTTTGGATTACAAATCTCATAGTGGAAGACAGTGCCATAACAGTATTATATTAATACTTCCTTGCTTTAGGCAGTTAGTTTTTGGTCTTCAGCTATTGTCATTATGCATCCTTCATAGTCAAAGAAGATAAATGACATCACAATGAATGATGTCTTGATTTGTGTGAGAACTGGATTTTAGTGAGACAGTTATATAAAATCATCAGCCTCGCTCTTCAAAGTCAAAGAAATCCAGTATAGATCTTTTATAATGATAACTAGTGGTGAAGTGTAGATGTAGGATTAGAAGCTGGGTGTACAAGAATCAGAAACATACCTGGAGTAAAGGTCTAGTTTAGGGATGGTCATCTACCAAGTTGGTTGTCAGGAGTCAAGAATCATAAAGCAATGGATGGTCAGAGCAAAGTAGTAAGTTAGAAAATCAGGTAGACTGGCAGAAGACAAACCATATGCAAATGCAAGAGGTATGTAAAGGATCAAAAGCCAGTTATATAGGAACCAAAAGTATAAAAATGCCAAGGGTCAAGGGAAGGATGAACCCAAAAGGCTGTCAATCTATCAATAAGCATTTGAGAAGTATGTGCCTACTATGTAACAGGCTTTGGGGGACAAAAAAGAAGGACAAAAAATAGCCCTTCTCCCCAAAGAGTTCACAGTTTCATGGGGGAAACTATATGCCTACAACTAAATACAAACAAGATGTCTACATCTATATCTATAATAAATTGGGAATGGTGTCAAAAGGCATTAAGATTTAGGAAGATTGGGAAAGTTTTGAAGAAAGAGAGGCTTTAGTGAAGATGTGAAGGAATCTAGGGAAGCTAGGAGGTGGATATTGGGAGAGAGAGCTTCCTAGGCATGAATGACAGTCAGGGAAAGAACTTGGGGTTGAGATATGGGATGCCACATATGAGAAAGAGTAAAGAGGCCAGTGTCACTGGACAGCAGAGTATGTGGAGAGAAGTAACTTGTAAGAAGACTGGAAAAGTAGGAAGAGACTGTTATGATATGTTTTAAAAGCCAAACTGATAACTTTCTATATGGCAATGTCATGACCATACAGAATAATCTAAGGCATGCAACTCCAAAGTCTTGGTCGATTTCTAAGTAGAAACAAAATGACCAAACTGTTTGTATAATTTTTATTTTCCCCAAGCTATTACTTAATTGTGCTGTTATATTTTTATGTTTTATATTTATTTTTTAATGGGAAGCCACTATAGTTTATTGAATGTAGGGGGAATATGGTCAAACCTGCACTTTAGGCAGATAAATTTGCTATTTGAGTAGAGAATGAAGAGAGAGGGGAAAGAATTGTGACAGGCAGACCAATCATCAGGCTATTGCAAGAGTTCAGACTTGAGGGCATGAGGTTCTCCATCAGAGTGGTGGCAGTTTCAGAAGAGACAAGAGGATATTTATGAGACTTGTTAGATTTTATAGTGATATGGGTTTGGAGCTGAGAGAAACTGAGAAGTTGAAAATGATACTGAGGTTAAGAGCTTAGCTGACTAAGAAGATAGTAGTACCACTGTTAGTAATAGGAAAAGTAAGAAAAGGTTAAGTGACTTGCCCAAGGTCACACAGGTATTAAGTAATAGAATTGCAATTTGAACCCATACGCTTACTACAAATACGTTATTCTTTCCACTGTAACTTTTAGCAATGATTTTCTTAATATAACTTCTTTCTTTAAAAAATATCAAATATCCCTTTCTTAGTTCCAGAAAATTCTACCCTCCCTGGCTATTTATTTTATGATAAGTCATCATATATGTTGCAGTGAAGGCTCAAAACCTTCACTGACAACACACAATGTTTCAACATATCTTAGTGTACACATGATCCTTGATCTGGTTCCAGTCATGATCCTAAGGACAT
Source organism: Gracilinanus agilis (assembly GCF_016433145.1). Lineage (NCBI taxonomy): Eukaryota > Metazoa > Chordata > Mammalia > Didelphimorphia > Didelphidae > Gracilinanus > Gracilinanus agilis. The sequence continues at coordinate 374,832,043 of NC_058133.1, read as the reverse complement.
CAATGTCAACAATCTTCACATTTAAGTAGAAATAGAAGAACAGAACCATCTATATAATTTTTTTAATTTTTCCTAAGCTATTGTTTAATTGTGCTGTTGTAGTCTCAAAGCATTAATTATGCAAATAAAATCCCATTTAAGCCATAAAAACAGAAACATTAGTTAGAGTTGAGGCAATAATCATTAGCTAGCATTGTGATAAAAACTGAAATCTTTCTGCTGACATTTGGATTTAGTATTAGTGTGCTAGGCTATTTTATTAGACAAGATGGTAAATTCACCACTTTGACTTTTACAATGTCCATAATTCCTATATACTCTCAAATATATAGGGAGACAAATGGCAAATGGGAACTGTATAGATTGGTCAATAAATAACACTCTAGCTTGGGAAGCTGTATTATGTCCTCTGAGGGAAAATTGATACATATTAGTCATTAGTAAAATTGGGTTAGAGGAAGGGCAATCCCTACTTGGCAATTATGAAGCCAAGTCCATATAATACCAAATAAAATACCAATACCAAATACAACACCAATTATAAACTATAATGCAATTGCAGATTCATTGTAGTTTCTTCAAGCATAGTTTATGACTTAATAAATGTGTATTAATTGACTGATTTCTAAAATTAAAGAGTTGAGATGAATAGGAAAGTCAATTGCTGAGCAAATTGTGCTTAATAAATGTGTATTAATTGACTGATTTCTAAAATTAAAGAGTTGAGATGAATAGGAAAGTCAATTGCTGAGCAAAAATGAGAAGCCATGGAATTTAGGAAAAATTTAGAGTGTTAAAATATAAGGAGCACTAGAGAATTGACAATTTCTCTGGCTCAATTTGATTGCCAAAGCAAGATCTTTTAAAAACCGAAACTTATCCATATAATTTTCCCACTGAGCTCCCTATCCCATAAATGGTAAAACTCTGCTAAACTACTTAAAAACATTTTTTAAATAACCCTTACAATATTGTGTATTGGTTCCAAGGCAGAAGAGTGGTAAAGGCTAAGCACTGGGTCTTAAGTGACTTGCCTAGGCTCACACAGCTAGGAAGTGTCTGAGGTCAGATTTGAATCCAGGACCTCGCATCTCTAAGCCTGGCTCTTTATCTACTGAGTGACCCAACTACCCCTGCTAAATCACTTTCTGACTCAGCCACTCATGCTGCATTGTCTCCTGGTATACCATGGAAATTTGTGTATCTTTTAAGCAGACTAACAACAACTGAGCTATACTGCTTTTCACCTTTAGGGGCCTGTTTCCATATATGTAAACTAAAAGCTTAACTTTATTATTTAACATTATTGTAATACCTAATTATGGAATACTTATAGCTTCTACCAAATGTTATTTTCATTGTATAATGACAAATGATGAGGGCTTTAGTAGGAACCTCTATACAAAGGCATCTCAGAAATTATTGTATAAGAAAATGAAAATCGAATAGGAATTAAATCAATGTGCAATGACTGTATGCTACTTAGAAGCCTGATAATTCAACACAAGCAGTTTATCATGAAGTAAAATTATAGCATAATGTTAACCATGGTAGAAAAAATATTGGCTCTACTATCTTCAAAAGACATGTGCCAAAGGGTACAAAGACATATTTATTAAAAGAAGAAATATAAACTCTCAACAATCATCTGAAATATGGTTTAAAATTATTCATAATTAGAATAGAATGTAATCAACTCTATAGGATCACCTCACACCAGTTAAATTATCTAATGTGATAAACTATAAGAAAATGTATTGTTAAAGAGACTTATATGAATACAGATATTTTCTTTATTGATGGGATTGTAAATTGGTTCATCATCTCTGGAAAAAAATATTTATACTATTTTTCCATAGATCTCAAAAGATGAGAGATGGCAGAACAATCTATACTTGTACATATACATCATATGTATATTCAATACACACATTGTATATATATATGTACATATATATACCTATTCACATATGTGTATATGTAAACACACACATATATTCACATAAATATGTGATGTTGTCTCTCCCTATTAGGATATAAATTCCTTGAGGATGAGAACTGTATCATTTATTTTTTTATATTACCAATGCCTAGCATATAATAGAAGCTTAATAAATAATTTTTCGTTAATTTGGACACATAGATGAGAAGTATTTTGTGCTTGAAGTGAATATAGCTCCCAAAACAACATAAATAATGATTACAGTGATGTCAACAAAAACTATAGTAAGAGGCAATAAAATTTCAATCAAAGACAAAAATATAAGTACACATGTATTAAAGGTAAAATATCCATCCTTTCTTTCAGTTAGGAACTAATGAATAACAAAAGTACAATGCTGACATGTATTACCACTCCCAATTGCATTATCAAATACTTTTTCCTAACTATTTTATAGTTATGTCCTTTATAGGAGGTATTATTATTTGGATGCTTTGGGAGATGTCGATATACTCAGTACTAATCAACAGTCATTCTTTTAATGTTATTTTAACAAAGGTGAAAAGTGAGTAAAATGGAGGATAAAAGGTAGGAAAGAAAATTAAGAATAAAGATTTGTCTATGCTTTTTTAAAATAAAATTTCTTATTTGAAAGGCACTATCATCAGAGATGTTACAGAAAAATTGTAGATTGGGATTTATTATAAATTAGCAAAAAGCAGACCAGGCAAAAACTGGCAGGAGCTGAAAATTCCAATCCTGGAATGTTGGCAGAGGCTTATGCACACAGTGACTAAAAGCTTGCAGTTTTGCATTTGGGGAGTGAGTTGTGGAGTTGAGGTTTTGTCAACTGACTGGAGAGCCTGTGGATTGATACTTGGATCTTGAACTGTGGAGTTGTACTTTGAAGTTTACTGTAAGACCTTCAAGCAAGACCAAGGAGTTTTTGGTTGAGATAGGAGTTTTCTGGACTGGTGGACAGTCACAGAAATTCCTTTTCTCCCTAACTCCTAGTGGATTACTTTGCTGTATACCTGAAGTTTCTTGGGACCAGATACATCTAGAAAACATCCAGTGGACTGTTCCATGACATACCCATTTACCCAGCCTAATCAGCTCTGCCCCAAGCTGGCTGCTTAAAGTTAGTGAAAGGGTAGCCATTTTCCCATACCAACATTCCCTGGCAGTTAACCATAGACTTAAGCGACACTTGATTCCTCTTACCTCCTCTTCCTGCCCTTGTTAACTTTAAAATCTTTTTTATATATACTTCCTTCATTTCTCCTTCCCAGACTACAAGAACCCACTGTTGAGTTAAACTGTTTCCCTTGGCTGTGTTTGTTTTCTGTTATCTTGTTATTCCCCAGCTAAGTGTGTGATAGTTTGTCACCTTCCCAATCCAGCTGAGGGATTAATTTTACCTCAGCTGTATCTGTGTCTCCCTTTCTAATCCCCTGCATTTTCCAGTTACCTATTACAGAGATTAAAATTATAAAAACTGATTTCTGACTAATTAGATTCTTTCCATCAAATGTTTTAAATTGTTTGAATAAAAGACATCACAATGTATATTTAGGAGATGAGGTAGTGTGGCACATTGTTAAGTTTGTCCTTTTTGAATTTCTGTAGTCATAACCTCTAGTGACTTCAGGAAAAAGCTATCCCTTAGAAGTTATAAGACTGTTAGGTGAAGGCCAATTGGTGCCTTGCCTATTGACTCGTTTGTAACACATTATCTTTTGGAACAATCATATAGGCATCTGATTATGCTAAACTATCAAATAACACAGTCTTAGCCTACTGTCTGGGTAAATGAATGGTTCAAACTCTTGGAATTTAACAACATTTTGTACCCTAGCAGATTAATGAAACTTTGTAAATAATAGCATAGATCAGATCAAAAGGTGTGTGTGTGTGTGTGTGTGTGTGTGTGTGTGTGTGTGTATGTGTGTGTGTGTGTGTGTGTGTGTGTGTGTATCATGGGGGTGTCATGTGGTGACTCAATCATGAGAGAGGCTTTCTATTAATGACACCCCAGGATCTTTCCAACATGTCCTTTCCCTTAGGAAACACTCCAAAGGTTACTCAAAAAATGATGACACTGGTTAGATGGCCTCTAAGAGCCTTCCCATTTCTTAGATGGCATAATTCTGATGAGATACATTTTAATATAGATAAAGTGCACTTTATCTTTTGAGTTATCGGACCCACATTAGAATAGCTGACAACTCTACTAAGTTTGACCTGGGGCAAATCACTTAAATTCTGATAAATTTGGAGATAGAAAGAGAAGCATTTATTTTTAGTAGTATGTCCTTTATTGTAAGTAGGATTATTTTCTTTGCATTTTATGGTCCATAAGTATTTCACTCCATTTGAATCCCAAGAATAAATCACTGAACTGGTCTGCACAAGGTGTGATTAAGAATAATTGTGGCATAGTACTATATGAAAGAGAAAGTTTCTTTTTTAATTTTATACCTTCATTTATATAAAAAAGCTCATGCTGTATATATCAAATGTCTCTCTGTGTTTGTCATTCTTGTTCTCTCTCATCTCTGTCTCTTTCTCACACACAACTCACCATCTCAGAAATGGTGTGATGTTTAGTTAAGGTTATCTTTCTATCAACTTCCATCCCAACACTTTTCAAAGTAGGACGATGTAGTTTTAAGGTCATTTTAAAACCTGCTCCCTGTGACAGGTTTTAAAGTCCAGCTATTCAGTTTCTTCTGAGTTTAGAAGATTGTACCTTGTATAGACCAATATATTTCCCAGAACATTAAAGGATTATAAGATTATGGATCATAGGATAAAGATTTACAGTTAGAAGAGACCTGAAAGGCTTTTTATTTAACCTTATCTTCTCATTGTAAAGATGAGGAAGATGAGGTTTAGTGACTTGCTCAGGGACAGCAGATTACAAGTTTATAGCTCAAAAGCATCAGAGGAGTGATTTAAACCCAGGTCAGCTGATTCAAATTTCCAATATCAATATGTATTTTCTTATCCAGCAAAAATAATCAATTTTAGTCTTTGTGATGTAATTTGATCTTTTTCATGTTCAGCACATAAATTTTTTTCCTCAAAAAAAATGTTCATTATATAAAAATGTGAGACTACGGTGCAGCCTGCCTTTCCTTCTTACTGAACTATACGTTCTGACATATTTTCCCACCAGCTACATTCCTGGGACTGGATTGCGCTAAGATTATATTCCTAGAAAGCTTCATCACTAGGAAATTCATTATCTTGAGAGATTGTGTTAACTTTCGTACTTACATCTTATTATCATCCTTTAGATCCTCTATCTGCCCCTCTATTTGAAGGGGTGGAGGGCAGAAGAAAGTAAAGCACTTTTCCCATAACCTTTATTTAAAGAGGGCTCCCAGGCTAGTCAACTTGCTCCTTGGAATGAACTTCATCTTATCCCTTTCCCTAAATATCCCTCCTCCCACCAAACCCCTCTTTCAACTTTCTTTTGTGTATTGTCTCCTTACATTAGGTTATACACTCTTTGAGGGAAATGATTATTTTTATTTTCCTTATTTGTATCACCAGTGCTTAATATAGTGTCTGGCATAGAATAATTACTTAATAAATGTTTATTGATAATATTCCACCATCTTTATCTATTCCCACAATTGCTTTGAAGTCAGCATCTATCGAGGTGTATGTTGATTTAATTTGGAGCATGTAATCATGTGTTTTATAGATTTTCTTTCCTTATTCATCCTTTCCATATAATTTGGGCACATAAATTACAATTATTTTCATAATTGTCAGTTACCAAATCTTATCAAGAATATTGACATATGAGATGACTAGTTATCTCATGAGATGATGTTTCTTATTTGCTTTATGTGTGATCAAATCAATTCTACGAACTCTTGTCTTTGTACCTCTAAAGAATATCTGTAAACTATCTTTTCAGCTAACTGCAACTCATATTTTTGGGTTTCTTGCTTCCCTTCCCACTCTTTTTTTTAAAATATCAAGAATGTCAAGATAAGTTTGATTTAGCTACTGTAGCATAATGTCTTCACATTTTATTATTGGGCAAAGATTTAACATCTAGAATATCAATGACCATGTTAGATTATATAGTCTAAAAATTGTGTGATTCTTCGTATTCCCTTCCCCCTTTTCCACCACTGGGCTATTTTTTCTTTTGTATAAATGGAAAAGGGTCATAAGGACTGAAGACTATTGTATATTTTTCTTTGTTTTACATATTGTTAGGAATAAGGAATTAATCACCCAAGAGGCCAATCAGCTGTTGATGAACCTCTCTGTTCTTAAGTAGATTGTTCTTGGGTAATCTTAAAGCTTTTTCAGTCTTGTGTAACCTTCTTGAACTTGCCTTCCTGGCTTAGCCTTTGATGATCCAAAGTCACCTATATAGCATGATGAAGCATTGAACATTGACTTAGGGGAAGGGAGCAAAAAAACCCAACAAACTACAGAAATGAAGAAAGAAATTCACGTCTTCCTGGGCCCACATAACTTCTACAACATGTTTTCCTACAAGGCAACTGCCTCTTAGCCAATTCTTTGACTACTGACTATTTGATTTACTAGTACAAGGACACTTTCAAGAACTTTGGAATTCAAAGGCTGTGCTATTTCACTGGGATCATCAGAAACTGCTCTTCCTCATGATTGAAAATTGCTTCACCTTATCAGAGTAGTTTCAAAAATTTCTTAGCAATACCACCCCTTTTCTCTAATAAATACTCATATTTCCCCCAATTTTCATCAAACTATCATCACAAATAAATGTAGCTTATATTTTATTCAAATAAGTTTAATAATTTATTGTAATCTCATAAGAACACATAAACAAGCCATAAAACATAATAAAAGAATACATAAAATAGTGTAAATAATTGATGCCCTGAATTCATTGTCATAAGAGTCTAAAGAAATTTGGTTGGAGAACTTCTAAATGATCTGATGGGTTCTCCTCATAGATTGCGAGATATTTTAAAGGGACCTTTGGCCAAAAGATATATCTATCACGGAGGAAAATGTGTTTTAACATCTTGCTGAATGGATAGAAAGAATTCCCAGGATAAATTCTCAGGGACTAAAGCTGCCTTGAAGATGACTGGTGATTGACACTACAGGAAGAATGAACTCGTAACTGAAGAATGAACCTTTTCCTGTGGCCACTAAAACAAACTCTGTTTAAGATATACTGTTTAGTTTGAACTTTATTATTATTTTTATTTCTTTCAACAAGATAATAGAAACAGCATGCAGAGGGTAGCCAATGAAAGCGTTGATTTTCTTTTGTGGGGCAAATAAAGGTTATCCTATTTGCTATACTCATCACATAAATTGAACACCTTTATAGAATTTTGGGCTCCTGAAACTCACTCTGGGGAAAATTTAGACAAATCATACCTATGTTTTATTTTATTTGAGATTTTCCCAGAATAGACTTTAGCGTTGGCTAACTGAGACAAATAAAAAAAATGACTTTGGAAGTCTGCCTGTCACATCTTCCACCTCAAGACTGACCCTGATATGTTCACTGGGGTGGGAGACTAAGACTTACTATTATCAGTTCATACAATCACTGATTTAGAAATGGAAGAGAAGGAAAATAGAATAAATGGAGATCTTGCAGTATGGAGAAGAGATTAAGTAATGTATAACCTCAGCAGTCATAGTAAAGTATAAGATAAAAACATTTGCAGAGGGACTTCAGTTTAGGACTTCAGGCTATGGGGGGTAAAATAAAACAGTCTACTTTGAGGAACTTCAGAGGAAATGTGTTAGAAATGAATTAAAATTATTTTGCAGTAACTTGAGGTTAAAGAGCAAGTCTAAGGTAGAATGAAAATGTACTTATAGTCTGAACCAATGGCAATAAGAATAAAGAAAAAGGATACAACAGTGGGCTGCCTGTATACATGCTATTTCTTCCTCTTGATACTTTGATACATGATGATTTTTCCCCTATTTGATATACTATTGAATCCTCTAAATCTCCTTGATTTGATTTTTAAAAAAGGGAAACCTATCAGAAGTGTTTGTATCAGAACCCTCTTCTTATCCATAAAATCCATGGTCTCGATTGCCCAAGTTGTTTTAATGTGGGATGTTACTTAATCCCAGATCTCCCAAATATTGACTAGGAAGAATGATGGAGTCTGGAAAAGCTGGCTCTTATATGTTGAAAAGAATTCTCTGAGAAGGGCCTTGCTAATCTTAATTCATTTTTGTAGGGCCTTAATGTCATCATAACTGAGGTTCTAGTAAAGTGTCTCTAGTTGAAATGTCCCTTGATAACTCTGTCCTACCTTACTATCATACCCCTATCAATGTCTCATTTTATGCCATTGGTCTATGCTTATATGAGTGAAAGCATGCCAAGATAAAAGGGCCTATTGCTTTATGCCTTGTTGGTTTATCTGATTCTTGTGTGAATCTCTTTGAGTTCTAAACTTTCTGGGACAGAATGACTTATTGGATGAGTGAATATATGAATAAATGAACAAATGAAAAAAGCATTTATTAAGGGCATATTGTGTGCAAATCTCTGGAGAAACAAATAGGAACATAATACAGCTTGTGCTCTTAAGGAACTTGCATTCCATTGGGGTAAGCCACACATATATGAGAGAATTTATGCATACATCAAGTGAAGTCAACAAGCATTTACCATATACCTAGTATGTACTAGGTATAGCTAAATGCTGAATTTTTAAGACAGCTGGACAGACCTCATAGTTTTTAGGGAGAAGGGAAATGAGTAAGCATTTATTAAGCACCAAATATATTCCAGGCACTATGCTAAGCACTTTTCAAATATTTCATTTGATTCTAAAAACTTTGTGAGGTAGATGATGTTACTATCTCTACTTGAGCTCAGTTGAGGAAATTGAGGCAGAAAGTGGTTAAGTGATTTGCCTAGAATTATAGAACTAGTAAGTATTTGAGGCCCAGGATGAACTCAGATTTTTCTGACTCTTAAGTATTGCACTCTATGCATTGTGCCAACTAAATGCTGAAGCTATACCTTAGGTTGCTATGGCAAACCAGACAGTGATAAATTTCAGTGGATGTCCGTATGAAATGGTTTGACATCAGAAGAAGGTATGATTTTTATCAATGGAAATGGCATTGGAGGACCTGAACTGAAAGCTTCTAATAAATGGGTATGGTTAATGAAGATTGAATCAATCATAATAGCTCCTAGCCCCTACCTAATATAAAACCCCTCCTCTACCTCTTACTCCTTTACTCTGCTGTTTTCTCGAGCCTTAAATATGTTATGACACAAGAGGTTTGCCTTCATGTAGAAGAAAAAAGACGTAATTGACTATAAAGTATTTGACTTTCTTCCCTATAGAATCAGTAATAGATAAAAGAACACCAGCCTCTTCTCTAGGCTCAGTATGCCCTTGGATAGCATATAAACTCAGGAAAGGAAACATTTCAACTTCAAGGAAATACACAGTTTCATAATCAGTCCCCACCCAGATTTGTTCCTCCTTTGAGTATATACAAAGGAGGATAGGTGATATAGGATATTTCCCAATTGCTCTTTAACTCATCTATCTAGTTGAATCAGTCATTATATGAAGCACTCAATAACCGAGGGCTATGCTTTTAGCAACTACTCATGGTACACAGGACAAAGACTTGGGAAAGCCCTGGTGAAGGCTGAAATACTCAACGTTCTTCCGTTTCGTGCCTATTGTTGGCAGAGTTTCCTAATGATTTATTATGGGCAGATCACCATTTGGCTATGAGCACAGAAAGAATGAACTGGAAGGCAGGCTTCTGCAAATACAGTCTAGCATCCTTCTATCCTGACATCTCTGTCCCTGAGTTCTTTATTTCTCATTTCCCAAGAGGTACATTATGTTCTCTCTGTCTCTTCAACTCTCCTCAGTGTTCTAGGTTTCTGTTGAATTGACCTGAAGCATAGTGCTATGAGACTGTCAGAGGAGTACAGATACTTAACCCCTTGTTAGCCTTGTCACTTGTTTATTTACTGGTGCTATATACAAAAAGCATTAGAATCCAGGGTTCATTTGCTTTATTAAACATTACTGAACACCTTCTGAACATTGTTCTTTGCTAGTGGGAGATGACTTGAGAAGACTGATTAAGCTTTTTTAAGGGAGAAAGGTCATAATACAAGCCAGGTTCTTCTTCAAAATGTTAGAAGTAGAGGACTTTTCCATAATCTCAGGGAAAAAACAAACAACTTGTCCTAAGATAGGAGTAATTCAGAGCTAGATAGAGCTAGAATCACAAATATAACCTGAGGATTCTGTTCAGTGTCATAATCTCCAAAAGTCCATGTCTTTTATGATATTTTAGGAGAATGGATATGACGAGGGATTCTTCCAGACTTTCTTCCTGAAATGGGGTTTCTAGAACATCCTTAGTGATAGTGGGTGTGGTGGTGGGGAATGGGAGGCTCTGGTCATTTGAACTCATTCCTATTCTTAAGAAACAAGGTTCACGCCTTCTTCAAAAAAATAAATTTGACTTAATCTCTGGTCCTGATTATCAACTTCATGTCAAATTCAATGTAAGTATTGTCCTTTCAAGAAGTAGTATTGTTCAAGACCTCCATTTGAAACATGGAAACTACACAAGTCATTTCTCTCAGGGCACCTGGAAAATACTAAAAGCTATAGATTTGCTGTCTTATTGTTTCTGAATTGGTAGAGGGAATTTCCTCACCAGGATTTCCCTAGACAAATCAAGTCATAGGTCGAGACTAATAAGCACCTGTCACTTTGCAGGCTTCACTTCTATGGCCAATGGAGACTAAATGCAGAGTATTTACTTGAACAGGGCAATCTCATAAATTCATAAGTGACAAAAATGGATTTCTCTCGAGAAAGAAAAGCCCCTAATATATATGGAGGTATTAAAAGAATGGAAGTGATCTAGTATCATATCTGCTGCAATAATTTCTGCTTAGTCTGGAATTCAGTTAAACTTAAAAAACATTTATTAAATAACTTATGTCTAAGGTTCTTTGCCAGGCACCAGGGAAGTTACTGAAGTAAATATGATACAGATCCTACCTTCATGAATCTTCCCAACCAGAAAGAATGAATTGTGCCTTTGTCAAGATTTTCACTACAAATGTGATTCTTGAACTCAAATATTTCATCCATTGACTATTCTGATTGAATCAGTGACATTCATTATATCTTTTGTTCAGAATTGCTTTTCCTCCTGAAAGCAAACACTGGAAGGGATTATGCTTAACAAAACCCATCATTCATCTAAGGGAACATCAAAGCTTGAAAGACACAAACAAAGGGAGAAAGAAGGCTTATAAAGAAGAAATTGGATTTGAAAGTTGGTATATTAAAAAGGTGGATAAAGGTAAAGCTACTCAACCCATAGTTTACATAAAAGCTGTGGGGGGGGGGGAACCTTGGAAAAAGTAATAGAGTTATTAGTAATGAATAAATGCTTATTATTAATATTTTATTATAGTCAATGATGTCTCCAATTTAGACCAAAAAACAACAAATGAGATACAGTTTGCCAGCTCTGTTGTAATTATAATAATTTTATTTGAAACAAACAAGAATACTGAAGGACTGACGAAAAAGGGGAAAATGCTAGATAAAAGAGAGAAGTATTGAAGTCCTATGAACTGATGTCTGACAGGAAGGAGGAAAACAAAATAATGATGAGGAAGGAAATGAACATTATTTTGTAGTTTGCTAATTGACGGAATATATTAATAATAATAATGGAACAATGCGAAGGCAAAAGCACCAGGGAAAACTAAAGTATACCTGAAATGGCTGTTTAGAGAAGCCCAAATTAAAAGTTTTATTGCATTTTTCTTCTACCAAAGTCATGCTCCAATGTCTCATTCAACTGAGTTTTATAAGCATTTATTAAGCTCCTATGTCAAGAAATGCTATGCAAGGAAGGGAAGGGAAAAGAACAAGCATTTATTAAGTTCCCACTTTGAGCTAAATAATATCATTTCATTCTTACAACAATCAGGCAGATCGAGGTTATATAACTTGCCCAGAGTTTGTTTCATGAGTTTTCTGAATCCTTCACAATAACAGGGCAATTTTTAAGGTGCAAGAATCCTTGTTTGTTGAGACACAAGGTTGAAACTGACATAGGGGGCAAGATTGGGATCTTGCACAAAGAATTAATGACTCAGGCAATCTCCATGACAAGCAAGGGAACAATTTTACTGAGAGAGGGATGAAGGGGATAGAATGGCTCTGGTGATGGAGTGAGTGACTGAGGTGATGGAAAGGTATGATGGTGGAAAGCCCCTAAGAGGTTTTCAGGAATGCTTTTCATCTTGATTAGTTATTTAAGAAGGAGTATTTGTTTGGGCATTTGTTGCCCTGTGTTTCCAAGGAATTGATATCAATTTATGTATACATAGTTCGCTTTAGTCTGTATGGTTTTACCCAAAATTCACTCTACCCATTAGGGGTTCTGTTTATAGGTGTGTAATTATAATCTGTTACTCTAAAAACTATGATCCCCAGCAAAACTAAGATTCCAAGAATAATAGGTGGAAAGCTTCTCTAAGGGGCATGGTACCCCTAAACATTACCCACCTCTGAGTTTATAAAAATCTGAAGTGATTTTCACCATTGTAGTCCTCCCCTCAAAAATACAATGGATGGGACATATAAAAACATACTTTTAGAGCTGTTACAGTCTCATGCCAAAGGAGGGAGCAAACCAAAGTGGTTTGATTACCCAGTGATGGGTTATAGTCTTATACAAGAGGTGAGAAAGTTGAGGGGCATGGTACCCCTAAATAGCCCCCAAAAGGGAGCATTTCAGCCAAGATCAAAAGTCATGAGCTTCAGTGGCTACCTGAGTTGATCCACGTGTTTGTCAACACCCTCCTCAGGGGCGATTATATAATTATCATAAAAATCTAGTTTTAAAAATGTTAAGAAACTTGCTACCTTCTAGAATCCAGGAAGTGAACTGCTTGGAGAAGGTGCCATGGAGATGCCTGCAGAAACCTCACACTGCACCAAAAGCTCCAGAAAGAACTTTGGGTTGTAGTGAAATTGAACTCTGGGGAGTTGTAACCCATCTATTTTGTATGTATACTCTTATGCAGAAGGGGACTGCCCCAAATTGTTTTTTGTCAATGTGTCTAGCAATCATTGGTTTTATTCTCTTTCCCTTTCATTCCCAAATTATTGTAATTTATAAGTTGGTTATGTTTACAAAATCCATTGGGGAGACTAGTCTTCCAAAGAATCTCAGAGGGGATCGTGTAATTAGAATCTATTACCTGAAAAATTATGATTCTCAGAAAAAACTATGATTCCCAGCAAAACTACAATACCCAGAACTCCACTCACTTCTTCTTATGTGCTGATGTAGACAGGTTATAAATTTGGTGGAGTTCTGTGTCTAGCCCTCTTTACTTCCTGTTGGTGGCTTTGGTAAGAATGGAACTTTTGAGCAGGTAGAAAAAACTTAGTCATGTGGTTTCTGTTTTGACAGATAACAAACTTTATAAAATATTATACTTCGTATATGTTAAAATTAATGGTTTGACTAAATATATGAAAATTATTTACAAAAAAGGTGGAAAGAGTGAAACAGAGGAATATAAAAGGGTAGAGAAGAAATTAACCTATCTAACTAAATATTGTTTCAGTGTTTGGCTCAGCCAGAAAATGTTAACCTTCAACCAGAATTAATTCCTCTCCAGAAGACAGGAAGGGAAAGCCAACTATCCACTCACTAAAGTTCCCTCCAAGAGGCAGCTCAAAACAATGACTGAAGCTGAAGGTGACTCCTGAGGCTGACTTTCTTCTTTGACCCTACCAAAGCCAACTCCTTTCTTGGAGTCATCTATCTTCTTGGAGTCCACTCTACAGCCTCTGAAATTCAGAGCCTTTTATAGTGGCTTCTTGTCTCCTCCCCTCCTCATAGGGGCTAATCACAGCTTCCAAATAGTCTAGCACTTCCAGGGCAGGCAGTGTTTGTGACAACCAATTCACACCTTCTGGAGGAGTGAATACTTATTGAAAGGGTTCATAGTTTCTGAGGGTGTGAAATCTTCTGATTGTTTGAGTTATAAAAAAGGGTGGAGCTCTCTAAGTACCTTACTGGCTTCTCACCTAAGCACTAGGTAGGGTGTGAATTCACTAAGTGGTTTGCAAGCTCCTCCAAGTTTTTCAAGCTTGTGTTGATTCAAAGTTATTGTGATAGCATTTTATAAGAAATTATCAGAGAAAATTTCCAGAAATTCTTGAACAAGAGGGAAAAGTAGAAATCAACAGGATCCACAGATCACCTCCTACATTTAATCCACAACTGACAACTTCCAGGAATATTATAGCCAAATTCCCAAACTACCAGACCAAGGAAAAAATATTAAAAGCTGCTAAAAAGAAGTCATTCAGCTGTTAGGGAACCACAGTTAGGATAACACAGGATCTGGCTGCATCTTCATTGAAGGACCAGAAGGCATGGAACACAGTATTCTGGAAAGCAAGAGAACTGGGTCTACAACCAAGAACCAACTATCCAGCAAGACTAACTATATTATTGCAGGGGAAAGTATGGTCATTCAATAAAATTGAGGACTTCCAAACATTCATCAAGAAAAAACCGGACTTAAACAGAGAGTTTGCTGCCTAAACCCACAACTCAAGAGAATCAACATAAGGTAATTAAGAGAATGGGGGGGAGGAGAAAAAAATTCTTTTCTTTAAGGGGCACAACAAGTTCAATCAATTTATATCCCAAAAAGAAAAGAAGGTATTGGCAAATATTAAAAATTATTATTAGCAACAGGGTAACTAGAAGAAGTTTACATAGAGGGAACAGGGACAAACTGTATAGGATGAAATGTCAAGAGATATATAAATATATATATGTATGTATGTATGTGTGTGTGTATAAATATATACAAAACTGTGGGGGAAGAAGATAACAATAAGAAAAAAAGGAAAGCAAACAAAAAGTAATACATTTATATTCCATAAAGAAGCATGTGGGATCAACAGGGAAAAATAACAATACACTGTAAGGGTAAAGAGGTTAGAGAGAGGGAATATTCAATACTTAAGTGCATTGAAATCAACTTAGAGAAGAACAATCAGATCCATAGGGGCAGAAAATTGATTCACACCCTATAGAGAAATAGAAGAGTAACAAAGGGACTGGTAGGGAGGGAAGCAATACTAGAGACGGAGAGGGCTTGGAGGGGGAGCACCACATGGCTTTAAAGAACAATAAGAGGGGAGTAAGAAGGGAGGGGGGAGAAAGGGAAGTACAACAAGGGAGGGGATTATAGGAACTGATTAAAAACAAAACACTGGTATAGAAGGAAGAAGAAAGGACAGGACTAGGAGAGAGAATCAAAATGTCTGGGAATGCAGAGTTGATAATTATAACTCTGAATGTGAATGGGATGAACTCACCCATAAAACAGAAGCAAATAGCAGAGTGGATTAGAAACCAAAACCCAACCATATGATGTTTACAAGAAACACACATCAGACAGACAGACATAGAATGAAAATGAGAGGATGGAGCAAAATATTTTGGACTTTAAATGAGAAAAAGAAGCCAGGGATGGCTATCATGATCTCTGACAGAGCCAAAGTAAAAATAGATAAGGTTAAAAGAGATAGGGAAGGTTACTACATCCTAATAAAAGGCAGTATAAACAATGAAGAAATATCAGTACTCAATATGTATGCACCAAACTGAATAGCTTCCAGATTTCTAAAGGAGAAGCTAGTGGAGCTCAAGGAGGAAATAGATAGCAAAACCATACTAGTGGGGGACCTGAACCTTCCCCTATCAGATCTAGATAAGTCAAACCAAAAAATAAATAAGAAAGAGATAAGGGAGGTGAATGAAACCCTAGAAAAATTGGAGTTAATAAATATTTGGAGAAAAATAAATATAGACAAAAAGGAATACACCTTCTTTTCAGCAGCACATGGAACATTCATAAAGATAGACTGTGTAATAGGGCACAGAAACATGGCAAACAAATGTGAAAAAGCATAAATAATAAATGTAACCTTCTCAGATCATAATGCAATAAAAATAGTTATTAGTAAAAATACATGGAGAGGCAAACCAAAAACTAATTGGAAATTAAAAAATATGATTCTCCAAAAAAATCTAGTGAAAGAACAAATCACAGAAACAATTAATAATTTCATTGAAAACAATGACAATGATGAGACATCTTAACCAAACTTATGGAATGCAGCCAAAGCAGTTCTAAGGAGAAAATTGGTATCACTGAGTGCATATATTAACAAATTAGGGAGGGCAGAGGTTAATGAATTGGGCATGCAACTTAAAAAACTAGAAACTGAACAAATTAAAAATCCTCAGATGAAAACTAAATTAGAAATATTAAAAATCAAAGGAGAAATTAATAAAATTGAAAGTAAAAGAACTATTGAATTAATAAATAACACTAGAAGCTGGTGTTTTGAAAATACAGATAAAATAGACAAAGTACTGGTCAATCTAATAAAAAAAGGGAAAGAAGATACCAAATTAACAGTATCAAAGACAAAAAGGGAGACCTCACCTCTAATGAAGAGGAAGTTAAGGCAATCATTAAAAACTATTTTGCCCAATTATATAGCAATAAATTTAGTAATCTAGGTGATATGGATGAATATTTGCAAAAATATAAATTGCCAAGATTAACAGGAGAAGAAATAGAATACTTAAATAATCCAATATCAGAAAAAGAAATTGAACAGACCATTAAAGAACTCTCTAAGGAAAAAATCGCCAGGGCCTGATGGATTCACAAGTGAAATCTATCAAACATTCAAAGAACAATTAATCCCAATACTATACAAATTATTTGATATAATAAGCAAAGAAGGAGTCTTACCAAACTCCTTTTATGACACAAATATGGTACTGATTCCAAAGCCAGGCAGATCAAAAACAGAGAAAGAAAATTACAGACCAATCTCCTTAATGAACATAGATGCAAAAATCTTAAAATAGAATACTAGCAAAAAGATTCCAGTGAGTGATCAAGAGGGTTATTCATCATGATCAGGTGGGATTTATACTAGGAATGCAAGGATGGTTCAACATTAGGAAAACCATCCACATAATTGACCATATCAATAAGCAAACCAACAAAAACTACATGATTATCTCAACAGATGCTGAAAAAGCCTTTGACAAAATACAACACCCATTCCTACTGAAAACACTAGAAAGTATAGGAATAGAATTAGGTTCTTTCCTAAAAATAATAAACAGTATATATCTTAAACCATCAACAAGCATCATATGCAATGGGGATAAATTAGAAGCCTTTCCAATAAGATCAGGTGTGAAACAAGGATGCCCATTATGACCTCTTTTATTTAACATTGTACTAGAAACACTAGCAGAAGCAATTAGAGAAGAAAAAAATTGAAGGTATTAAAATAGGCAAGGAGGAGACTAAGCTATCACTCTTTGCAGATGATATGATGGTCTACTTAAAAAATCCTAGAGAATCAACTAAAAAGCTAGTAGAAATAATCAACAACTTGAGCAAAGTCGCAGAATACAAAATAAATGCACATAAATCATCAGCATTTCTATATATTTCCAACACATCAGAGCAGCAAGAGGTAGAAAGAGTAACACCATTTAAAATTACCCTAGACAAAATAAAATACTTAGGAATCTATCTACCAAAACAAATACAGGAATTATATGAACATAACTACAAAACACTTTCCAAACAATTAAAACTAGATCTAAACAATTGGAAAAACATTGATTGCTCATGGGTAGGATGAGATAACACAATAAAAAATGACCATTCTACCCAAATTAATTTACTTATTTAGTGCCATACCTATCAAACTACCAAAAACCTTTTTTACTACATTAGAAAGAACTATAACAAAGTTCATTTGAAAGAACAAAAGATCAAGAATATCAAGGGAAATAATGAAAAAAAAAGTGAAGGAAGGTGGCTTAGCTGTACCAGATATTAAGCTATACTATAAAGCAGCAGTCATCAAAACAGTATGGTACTGGCTAAGAGACAGAAGGGAGGATCAGTGGAATATACTTGGGGTTAATGACGTCAGCAAGACAGTGTATGATAAACACAAAGAGTCCAACTTTTGGGAGAAAAATCCATTATTTGACAAAAACTGCTGGACAATTGGAGAACAATATTGGAGAGATTAGGTTTAGATCAACATCTCACACCATACACCAAGATAAATTCAGAATGGGTGAAAGACTTAAATATAAATAAGGAAACTGTAAGTAAATTAGGTGAACACAGAGTAGTATACTTGTCAGATCTCTGGGAAAGGAAAGATTTTAAAACCAAACAAGAGTTAGAGAAAATTACAAAATGTAAAATACAATTTTGGTTATATTAAATTAAAAAGTTTTTGTACAAAGAAAAAAAATGCAACCAAAATCAGAAGGGAAACAGCAAACTGGGAAAAAATCTTTATAACAAAAAATTCTGACAGAGGTCTAATTACTCAAATATACAAGGAGCTAAATCAATTGTATAAAAAATCAAGCCATTCCCCAATTAATAAATGGGCAAGGGACATGAATAGACAATTTTCAGATAAAGAAATAAAAAGTACCAATGAGCACATGAGAAAATGTTCTAAATCCCTAATAATTAAAGAAATGCAAATCAAAACAACTCTGAGATACCACCTCACACCTAGTTGATTGGCTAAAATGATTGCAGGAGAGAGTAAGGAATGTTGGAGGGGATGTGGCAAAATTGGGATGTTAATGCACTGCTGATGGAGTTGTGAACTGATCCAACCATTCTGGAGGGCAATTTGGAACTATGCCCAAAGAGCCATAAAAGAATGCCTGCCCTTTGATCCAGCCATACCATTGCTAGGATTGTACCCCCAAAGAGATCACAGATAAACAGCCTTGCACAAAAATATTTATAGCTGAGCTCTTTGTGGTGGCAAAAAACTGGAAAGCAAGGGTATGCCCTTCAATTGGGGAATGGCTGAACAAATTGTGGTATATGTTGGTGATGGAATACTATTGTGCTCAAAGGAATAATAAAGTGGAGGAATTCCATGTGAACTGGAAAGACCTCCAGCAATTGATGCAGAGTGAAAGGAGCAGAGCCAGAAGAACATTGTACACAGAGAGTGATATACTGTGGTAAAATAGAATGTAATGGATGTCTGTACTAGTAGCAATGCAATGACCCATGAAAATTCTGAGGGATTTATGGAAAGGAACACTACCCACATTCAGAGGAAGAACTACAGGAGAGGAAACAAAGAAGAAAAGCAACTGCTTGAACATATGGTTTGAGCCAGACATGATTGGGGATGTATACCCGAAACTACCATAACAATGCAACTATCAACAATTTGGAAATAGGTCTTGATAGATGACACATATTAAAAGCAGGGGAAATGTGCAATGGCTATGGGCGGGAGTGGGGAGGAGGCGGGGGGGGGGGCAAAAGGGAAAGTTAGAACATGAATCATGTAACCATGATAACTTTTCTAAAAAATAAAAATTATTTAAAAATAATACTTGGAGTATTTTGGTTATTAATTATTTAATCTTATACTTTGATCCCCCAAAACTCATTTGGTCTAGATTTTACCTAAATTCATGGTCCCTAACTTCAAAGTCTTTAGAGACTACTATTAGACAATCAATTAAGAATTGAAACTAGCCATTGAATCACAGTGGAATGCAAAAGTCTAGTTAATGTGTTTTGAACATTCCTAAAGGCTGTCATTGCTTACCTCTTGTAATGTGGGTAATTTGAGGAAAGGTGTTTGGGATGAGGGAAATTGAAAGGAGGATGTTGGAGACTTGCTAAGTGGGTAATCTCGGTTACAGGTAGGCTGGAACTAAAGGAGATTCAGGGTATAATAGGACTGAAGTCAGGAGTATAACACAGAAAGGAAACAGAGATCTTTTAGGGAGAAGAGAAGTTAAACTAAACAGAGAAACACAGCAGGCTTACAGACTGGGACTTAAACTCAAACACAAGCTGAGGGAAATAGACTAGACTGAAATTAACAAACAGGCTTTAGTTAATTTCACAGGAAGGGACCTGTTTTGAAGTAACACCTTCCTTCAAGATGGATGCCCCAGCTTCCGTCTAAGCCCAGAGTATGTTGTCTCTTTCCCTCTTCTTCCCACTTGATAACTAACAGACAAATTACACTAATAGGGCTATTGAAACACAAAAGGGTTTATTTTGTTTGAAGGATATTTGTTAGGAAGGTGGATCAAAGGAAAGCCCTATCAGTTGTCTCAGGAATCTCAGGTGGGGGAAGGGAAATAAAGATGGAGTCTGAGTAAGGACCTGCCTTAAAACTCAGCTTTACTAAGTGCTATTACTATCTAAAGGGAATAAATGATGACTGAATAACTATAACTAATGCTGTCAATCAGGTAACTCTTCACAGATTTAACTCCTCTTTAATTACTCTCCTTATTAACTCCACAGACATAAGGTAAGGGAGGGAAGGCAGGGGTGGTATAGGAAAGGAAGATATAAAGGGTTTATCTAAATAATAATTTCTTAAGTAAATATATCAAAGCTAGGCTAAATTTCAATATTAAAGTTAGGTAATCAAAGCAGCTTGCTCATTGACCACCTCCCTCTACGGAAGATCCAGTCAACTGCCTTTCCTCAAGATTCTAAACCTCTAACAGCTTTTGGAACTCAGCCAAAGCTAGAAAAAACTATATGACCCCAATTCTGTATACTACACTCTCAACATAGCAGTATGTACTAATATCCATCTCTTTGAATCTATATATCCCTTTTATAATTTCTCATGTCAGTTTTTTTCTTTTTTCAAAAGATACCACTACAGAGACATTTAATACTTAGGTAGAAAACAAAATAAAACTATCTTGGAAGGTGTGATGTTAAAGATAGGAGAATGAGATCAGCAATTTGAATTTAAACAAAAATCCTTGGAGGAACTCATATGAAAAATTAAATGAATCAAAAATGACATAGTGCTTTAATACTCTTTAGCAGACTGCAGATGTGTGGGAGGCCAGAGAAAGAAAGATCTTGAAACTAAGAGTTTTTAGGAGAAATATCCAAAACAAATGATATCTCAGGGCAAGTTTTGACATGATAACTCTGTATGATGTACTATGTTCATTTTAGGAGGTCTCTTTTCCATTGCCTGATTATCACAAACTGCAAATAAAAGGAAGGGATAAAGGGAGTACATATAAGCCTTGATATTTTTCTTAATCAAGCTAAACTCTCCCCTGAATCAAGGACACTAACAGCTTTCAAGACACTACACTGCACTCCAAGTCTTATTGTTCCATTACTGT
Source organism: Gracilinanus agilis (assembly GCF_016433145.1). Lineage (NCBI taxonomy): Eukaryota > Metazoa > Chordata > Mammalia > Didelphimorphia > Didelphidae > Gracilinanus > Gracilinanus agilis. Next base: position 374,810,766 of record NC_058133.1, on the reverse strand, counting down.
TTATGTCTTTAACTTATTGAAAAAAAGCATGAGAAAGACAGCAGAAACTTCCCAGTGGTCAACACTAAGCTTGTAGACCCATAATATTATAAGCACCCAAATGGGGATTACCAGTTATGAAGGAAGAACTAAGATTTTTCTCTTTTCACCCTAGCAATTGTATTTTAAGAGATACAGGTGCATATCTGGTTAGCCAGCCTTGTAGTCATACCACAGAACCAACCTCTCTGGAGAACAATTGCTTCAATTTTGATATAATTCTTTGAGCCTATATCTTCCAAAGCTTCTGTTCATCCTATCCCACTTTCCTATTTTCAGAAGTATGTTAACACCACAGAGAGTCATATCTACAAGGCTACAGTTTATATCTCCAGTTTCATAAAGCAAGAATATAACAACATCCTGGATACATGCTATAAAACTACACCAAGGAAAAACAAACAGAACCACATGGTTCCATTTCCTTGTATGTGCTGGTGGACTACATCTTTTACAACTAATGTGTAAATGTAACACTTGGTTTTAAAATGATCTCTGCCTGATTCACTAATGACTATACCTTTTTATTTGTTTATTAAGGAAATTAATGATAATTGTAACTGAATTGAACATAGTTCCAAATAAGTATCCATTGCTGTAGGCAAACTTATAAAATAAGATAAATAGATTTAAGAGTAGACAGAAATATTGCCAAGCAGGGTGGCATGAGCTGAACATCCCATGAAGCCTTAGAATACAGCAGTGTGTGTGACACAGGGCTCTGGGACAGTTGGTTGCAACTGGGAAGGAGGTCTGTGTGTTAAACTCCCAAAAGCATCACCAGGATATCATTTACTCTGTGGGCAAGTGCAAGCTGGAGTTTGTGTTTACAGATTAGGAGGGTGGACTTCCATTTCTGTACCAACTCACACTTTGTTACCTACTGGAATTACTGGCTGATTATCATCTGGGCCCTTGGGACATCTGAGACCACTGCTGGAGGGACAAGGACCCAAGGAGCGAGACCCCATCCTGCTTGGATCTAGTTAGTGTTGGGTTTTAGTGTAGTGATCCATTTCCCTTGTCTCTGGTCCATAGTTAACCCCAGTTGAGGAATCCCTGTTTAACCATCTCTCTAACTTCTTTACTTTAATAAATTATTGTTTCCTCCTTCTTGTCTGTTCTCCTTAAGTCTAGAAGTACCTTAGTTAAGTTATATAGGTTTTATTGTAATTCCCCAACTGACTGGAGTCTGGCTCACTGCTTAACTGACTTAACTACCATTACTCCATATAGGTGTTACTAATTTCCCAAGTCCTGTGTTTGTGAGTGTAAAGGTGATTCCCCATTGGTATTTGTTCTTAGTCAGTTATCCCTTGTCCAGCAGTCCTCCTTTTCCCCTTTCTCTAAACCCCAGTGAACTCTGAGTTTAATATTACCCATAAAACCATGAAGATCAAAGAGGTAACAATTTCAATTTTGTGGTATATGATTGTAATGGAATACTCCTGCACTGTCAGAAATGATGAACAGATTAATTTTAGAAAAATCATGGGAAGACCTACATGAAATTATGAAGAGTAAAATAAACAGAACTGAGAACAATGCATATAGCAAGAAAAATATTGTTTGATGTATGACTTGTGTGTATTCTTCTCCAGAGAAAGGATTGATAAATTCAAACAAGTAAGACAGTATTATATATACATATATCTTTTTGTTAAATGATGCCTGCTCTAATGTGGGTAGGAGAGGTAGGGTGGGAATTTTAATGTAACAAAAAATTAATCAATTAAAGAAAGAAGTTGCCTCCTCCAACACCGACAATAATGTCAGCCAGACCAACATGCTGTGTTTCTTCCTAAAAGGAACTTATCCAATATTCATTGCTTAGTTAACTCTATGTTATGATAAACATAAAGCATCAAGTTTGTTGATGTCATCTTACTTAGATTACTTAATAAAAGTTAAACTCATACTTGTGATATAGTAGCTTTGTGATCTTGAGTAAAACACAATTTCTTAGTGCTTTTGGCAACTCTTTAAATTTATAGGCAACAGAGAAAGCACCATCCTGCTTTCACAAAGAGAATTTTTTCAGTCAGAAATTCCCTACACCAATGAAATCCAAAACATCCTTAGTGCAGAATAAGAAAAATGCAAATATTTCATTCACTGAAAGTAAAAATTGGACTGTGAATATTGGTATTTCTTTGTTTTACTTTAGTAAGTACAGTTAAATTTATATTCTGAGCTTCTCTTTGAACATTTGAACATATTTGAATACCAAAGGATCATACTAATAATGAGCACCAGAGGTTATTTAGTTCAGTCCCTTCATCTGACAGAAGAAAGAGGAGAGGCTTATAAATGTTAGTGGCTTGCACAAGGTTACATAAGAAGCAAGTGACATTTAGGACTTGAAATCAAATTCCATTATTCCATATACTAGTGATGGTGAACCTTTCAGAGATAGAGTGCCAAGCCCTGCTCCCACCCCACTTCCCAGAGACCTAGTGCCATGCCCCTCCTACCACATACTGGATATGCCTAGCCCTCTCCTTATCCCTGTTGGAAGGGAATCTCTCTGCATTATGATGCTTTGTTTGACATCATCAATCAGTGACCTAGAGGTCAAAGACCACTGAGATGTGCAGGTATAGACAAACCCTCAGAGGAAGGAAGTTGAAACCAATGAGAGAGGAAGCTGTGCAAATTAAGGAACTATGGTTGGTTCCTGAGATGTGATGTGGGAAAGCTAGTGGGTGGAGAAAACTGCTTGTAAGGTGAGACCAGGAGACTGTTTGAGTTTCTGGCTGGAGCTTGGAACCTGAAGGAACCCATCTTGGTGGTGAGCTTCAATCCATCATGGCGGCAAATAGAGTAGTAAGTTAAGCAACTCTCTATCTCTTTCCTACATTTCCCTCTCTTTACTATCACTACTTTGATGTAATAAAGTTATTAAAGCTACTAGCAGCCTCATAAATTTTTTTAAACTATTATTCTCCAGATAGGGGAGGGAGGAAGCACTCCCATTGGGCTACTGGGCAGAGAGGCAGGTGAAGTGAGGAATATCCTTAGCAAATGTAGAGAGGGGGAGGGGAGAGGCTCGGGTACTCTGCTCCCCTCCAGCTCTGCCAACGATGAGCTGCCCACCTTACCCTCTGTACACTACCACTGGGTTGCTGGCCAGAGGGGCGAGGGATGTGAAAAAATGTCATCAGGCACGGTGGAGGGGGGAGAGGGGAGCAATTCTGCCTGAGTCCCTCTGCCTCTCTAGTAACTAACTCTGGGGGTGGAAGGCAGGGAGAGAGGGTGGTTGAGTGTCCACAGAGAGCTCACTGAGTGCCATCTTTGACACCTATGCCATAGGTTCGCCATCATTGCCATATACAATACTTTAAGTCCAGTATCCTCTCCTCTGTAGTATATTACCTCTCACCAAATTGTTACCATTGATAAATTATTGAACTGGTTTTAAAAAACTGTCTTGAACAAATATACTATTAATATCATAGCTAAATTGCATTTCTGAAATGTAAATTGCCTTTCAAGGTTTAATTACTTTATTTTAAAATATGTGATTTTGTACTTAATACTCACTAAGCTTATAAGTCTTAGGAAATGTAAATCTTCTACCTTGTTTATTTGTTGGTATTTGGTAAGAAAAAACACCATTTTATTAACATAATACTCCTAATTTATGTCCTTGATGCTCTTTGGAAATGGCTGAATTTTCAAAGGTCATGCCAGTAGAAATAAACACTGGCAGATCTTCCAAAGTTGGAAAGTCTTCAAGATTATGATTTGTGATAGATTATGCATCAGTAAATTAAGATGTTGCTCAACTAAGTTCAAAAGGCCTGGCCTGAGAGATTTGAATGCTAAAGAGATATGTTTTATATTTGTAAATGCCTGTGAAAACCATCTGCTAACATAGGGACAGATTGCAGTCTGCACTTGTAGAGGGAGTGCCTGTGATGGTTAAATCATGACACTGGAGAAAATAAGTTCATATTCCATGCTGTTTACTCATTGAAAAATTAGCCACATATACATGCACATTAAAAAAAGCAAACCTGGAGATATTAAATGTTGTTCCAAGACTAAATCTTTTATGTAGGAGCTATTCAAAGTAGTGTCTGCACCTGAAACTCCTCTCTAAGCACTAATATGATCAAAGAAAGCCTTGCACACTTCAGTATTTTCCAAGACCTTGAATAGTCCTGATGAATGTTATTGACAATTTGCTCTTTAGCTACTCTCATTTTAAAAGTTGACCTCTTAAGGTGTGCTTAATATTCCATGACAGTATATTCAGGAAAAGCTGTTCTGGTTTGTGTATTTTCAATTTAGAGTATGTTCTTGATTTAGTACTAAAAGGTTACTTTGAATACATAGTAGTGAGGACAGCAAATTGTCCTACTTTATCTCCTTCCTGAATTGTGCAAATGGCTATAGGACAGAAACCAATTACTAATTTCCCCACACACTTAGAAGAATGCCTGACTTTCTTCACCTACTATTGATCAAATGAATGATTTCAGCTGATGACACTGTTTCATGGAGAGTTCATGCAAAGGTAATGTGTATTCCTTTCTTATCTGTCTCCTAAAAGGAATGCTAAATGTTAAGTTCCAAGAATGGAAGAAAGAGAAGAAAGCAATTAGAAAAAAATAAATGTTTCTAACTGGGCTCAAAGCCACCCTCGTGTGTCTATCTTGTATCACTTGAAGAATTGAGTTCACAAAGGTGGTTTAATACCATACTTTGAAAAGCTGAAAAAATAAATTTGCTTCATAGAATTTCAAAATTTAGAACTAGAGGGCCCCTTAGCATCTTTCTAGGCCAACCCATCTGAAAACAGAATTCCTACTGCTACACATCCAACAAATGATTACCCATTCTAAACTTGAAAACATTCTGGGATGGGAACCATTGTCTTATACTGTAGTACATTTCTGGATCAATATCATTTTTAGAAAGATTTTCCTATCAATAAGCTCAAATTGAAGGCTTCGCAGTTTCTAACCATTGTTCCACATTCTGCTCATGGGAATTAAACAAAATAGATACACATCTTCCATATGAAATTTCTTAATTGTGTATGTTCCCTAAGTGTCTTTTTTAGACCTTTTTGGTAACCTTATAAATTTTGTTGGAGCTCTCATGAACTTAATTATTATATCTATTGAGATGACACACATGTAAGTATGTGTGTATATGTGTATGTATTTAATGTATGTTTGTGTATGTATATAGGTGTGTTTGTATGTATGTATATATATCAGTGATATATGATATGATATCATATATCAATATATGTCAATGATATATAATCAGTGTATATACTAGTATATACCCTGAGCAACATTCCTGCATCACTAATTGCCTAGTGGACATTTTGAATTAGGTGACCCATAGACATCTCAAGTTCAACATGTCTAAAACAACTCATTATCTTTCTCCCTAGATTTTCCAGTCTTCTAAACTTCCCTCCTCCTGTCCAAAGTGCCACTTCACTGCTAGACTGGGTTTGCAAAAACTTGGTATTATCTTCCACTTCTCAGTCTCCCTTATCCAACATATCCAGTATATTGCCAATTCTTACTGTTTCTATCTCCATATTTTTCAAGTTTGAGCCTTCCTCTTCACTTTCATAGACACTACCTTAGTCCAGGTCTCAGTTATCAACTGCTTAGATTTTTTTTTTTTTATTAACCTGCTTGATTTGTTTTCCCCCATAATGCTGTTAAAGTAAATTTTCTTAATTGAATATTAGACCAGGTAATTCCCCTACTCAATCAACTGCAATGGTTTCTTGTTGCCTCTAGGAAAAAGGAAACTCCTCTGCTTATAATGTTATCCCAACCTATCTTCCCAGACTTACTGGGCATTGCTCCTTCTTTCTGTTCTCCTGTTTCAGTATCTTTCCCCTTGTCATCTCACATTATCTGGAAAGTATTTCCTTTTTTATCTTTGTCTCATAGAATTCCTCTTTCCTTACAATGTAACTCAAGCACTACTTTAAAAAATACATGTAGTGGGGCAGCTGGGTAGCTCAGTGGAGTGAGAGTCAGGCCTAGAGACAGGAAGTCCTAGGTTCAAACCCAGCCTCAGCCACTTTCCAGCTGTGTGACCCTGGGCAAGTCACTTGACCCCCATTGCCCACCCTTACCAATCTTCCACCTATGAGACAATACACCGAAGTACAAGGGTTTAAAAAATACATGTATATATTTCATAAAATAATTCTCAATTACATATAATTTTTAAATAATAAAGTCTTTTCCTTAACTGCTAATTGTGTTCTTCCCAAATTGTCTTATATTTACCTCTGCTGTATATACTTGAATTTATGCTCTTCATGTTTATGGGTTGTACATTATAGATTGTACTTACTATGCCCTCCATCATAATATAACATCCTTGAAAGTAGAGACAGTTTCATTCTTTGTATTTCTGACTCTTAAGGTGCCTAGCACAGTGCCTGCTGCTTAATACATGTTTCTTGATTATTTAATTGAAGTTTAATCCCTCTTCCATATAACACGTTTTCAAATATTTCAAGATAGCTTTCTTGAATCTACTCTTGTCCAGGATACATATTCCTAATTCATTTAACCATTCCTTATATGACAGGGACTCAAGGCCTTTCACTATATTGCTTCTTTCTTCATGTTGAGGATGCAAAAAGAAGGCAAAAGATGGTCCCTATCTTCAGGGAATTCACAATCTAATGGGTGAGATAACATAGAAACAAACAAACACAGACAAATTAAACAATAAATAGGAAATGAATAACTCAAAGAAGGCAATTAAGTTAAGAGGAATTCTGAAATGCTTCTTGTAAACAAAAATATTTTAGTTGAGATTCAAAAACAGCTAGAGAAGTCAGTAGATAGAACTGAGGACAGAGAGCATTCTAAGTACGAATGATGGGCAGAGAAAATTATAGGAACCAAGAGAAGTAGTGTCTTGTTCTAGGAACATTCAGGAGAGCAGTGTTACTGGATCAAAGAATAAGTTTAAGGTATAAGATTAAGGTAATAAGGAGGCTGAAAAGTTGGGAAAAGGAGCTAGGTTATTGAAGGGTTTTGAATGTTAAAGAAAGGACTTCATATTTTTTTTTCTGGAGGTAATAGGGAGTAAATGGACTTTATTGAATAGGAGGGTGATATGGTTAGACCTTGTAATTTAAAAAAAATTTTGATGGCAGAATGGAGAGTGGATTGGAGTGTGGAGACTTGAGGAAATATTCCAGTTGTGGTATGACTGAGGCAGAGTACAAAGGGGCTACCATCTCCTTCTTTCTGGAAGTTATGCCTCTTTTAGTGCAGTCCAAGATCCAATATGAAAATATTTTCCAAAAATATTTCCAAAAAAAAATTCCCTTATTCATTCTCTGTCTATTAGAGTCTTGTGAAGATGAGCTAAATTTGCTAAATGGTTGTTGACAGCATTTTAAAATCTGGTCTTTCAAAAATACATGAGCTTAAACACAAGGACAGACACATGAGAAAATCTAGGTTGATCAGCAAAGATTCATCCTACTTACTGAAAAAAAACCCCAAGAAACTCTATATCATAATAAATTTGAATCATCTCCTTAGGAATATATATCTATATATCTATCTCTCTCTCTATATCTATATCTCTCTCTATATATACATATACATATATATATATACTACCTTAAGCAAGGGGCAGTCTCTACTGTTAAATAACTCACAAAAGGGGTAGAAAAAATATACTGTGATTGTTATACACAATATATCTTGCCTTCAAAGCACCTTATACATATACAACAGCTACTGCCAAGAAGACTACAATCTCTATACTATTATGAAATCTGAGAAATTCAATAGATAAGAAACTTAATATTGATTCCATGCTAATCAAATTTTACTAGAACACTCTTGGAGAGTATAGTTTATTAGCACCATTTTCCAATTTATTTCATCATTAAATAAAACCTTTCACCTTTAAACTGGCTTTTATAAAACATACACATTTCCTAAGAGGGCTTAAAAAACATAAAGTTTCTGTTTTAGGTACAAGGCAGGATAATGGTTGTTCTTTGGATTCCCGACTATTAAAATATTTTTCTAAATGTCCAACATTCTAATAAGGTTCTCTGAATTCAGAAAAACTGATTCTAGAGCAGAAGACAGTCTTGTTTTGAACTCTTGGTGTATCATATTTCTATTAAGAGGCAGATAACAATTTTCATTTTCAGACCTCAAGTATCAAGGTAGGTTATTTCACGGGGTATAAGGGATATTCCGGGAGCATCAGCACCTCTGGTGCAAGGGCTTTTTGAGCCCTTTTCAGGGCTGTTCAATGACCTTTGGTGTCAGTATGTCACCTAACTATCACCTGTGGCTCCTAAAGGCTGTAGCATGTCCAACAGCTACACTCTGATAAATTCATCCCAGAAGATCCACTAAACCAAATTGAGGGTAAGTGAAAATCCTCAGTCTGGGAATGTCTATTCTGAGCATGTGAAGACTTCCCCCAATGAGATGGGCAGATGAAAATGAAAATAGCCACCAAGGCAGCTGAAAGAGTTGCTATGGAGTGCTTAGAATGCACTTGGACAGCAAATATCCATGGCATCCCAGACTATCACCAGTCATCTTGATTTTTGTCTTGCCACTAGAATTAGAATACTTAAGAAGAGAGTGAGGCTGAAGATTTTACCTCTGTCTCACTTAAATTCAATTCACTGGTAAGTCACTATCCTTTTCAAAACTAAAGGAATAACAACAGATTGTGTTGATCAGAGTTCTTGTGTCCTTCAAAGCTGTTAATTCTGAAAATTTTTAAGTTGTATTCCTGGTTCTATTTACTTCACTCTGGTTAGTTCATATAAATCTTCTCCAGTTTCCTTGAAACTGGAGTTTGTTATTGTCATTTCTTATTGAATAGTTGTGTTTAATTTATTGTAATTTGTTCAGTCATTTCCCAATATCCACCAACTCAGTGCCAACTTCTCAGCCAATTTGTTTTTGTTTGTTTTGTAAAAGGTAAATTCAGTGGGGCACCAGCAGGCTTACACTAAGCTGTTACTACTGTGGAGGGGTGGGGAAGATATTTAGACCAAATGTCTCCATTTTAATTAATTTTCCTTGCAAACTGGGTACTAAGCTGAGCTGTATCTAGCCAGCTGAAGATTTCCAAGTTCTTTCATTACATTCCAGAATTTGATGCCCTAAGGCAAAATCCTCATTGCTCCACCCTAGTTATCATTGCATTTGCTTTCTATTAATTGCCTATTTTTGTCAACTGCTACTCACCTTGGAAAAATGCTAATTCTTTTATACTTGAATCCAACTTGAAGCATTGTTTTGAAAGCATCCCTTTCCCCCCCCCCCCCACTTCCAATACTGGCAATCCCTGCAATTGTTATGATTCTGTTTCCTAGCATAGTGCACTCAAAAAAGTGTCAAGATGGCTTTATTTAACTCAATAAAACCATCCCTAAACATTCACTACTCCTGATTTATTACCTTTCTTTCTGACTGGGAATATCTCTCCCTTGACACTCTATCATATGCCCTGTGATTCAGAGTAGCCTTTTATAGCATGCAGCAGCACTTCCAACATCGTAGTGCCCCAATTGGTAGAATAGTCCTAAATCAGTCAGCCTCGTGACTTTCATAATGTAGAGGAGGTTACTTTGACTGGAATGGTATAAAAGATTTTTTTTTTTCTTTTGCCATTGAAGATGGATGTAGTCCCAAGCTCCTGTTTTGCAGGGCTTAGATAGAATGATGAAAAAGGAGGATTGCTACAGGCAATTTTCTTGCCCCTTTCAAGAATATGACAGTTGTTTTCTATCTGATAATATGGCATCATGGATTATTATGGGCTATTTGTACTTTGACCTAGAGAGTGTCCCAAGCAAAATGATCTAGTGGAAAGAGCACTGGGTTTGGAGTCAGCATACTTGGGTTCAAAGGCTCATGGATTTAGAGCTGGAAGGTACCTCAAAAGACATTTAGTCCAATTCCATAATTTTAAAGATAAGGAAGCTGAGGATTAGGGAGTTTAAGTGATTTGCTCAAGGTCATATACGTAGTAGGAATCCATTGTGAAAATAAAAGTCAGGTTTTCTGATTCCAGAGCCAAAGCCACCCTATTATGTCCTGTTCTCTCTCCTCTGCCAAATCCAAGCTACGTTTACTACTTGTATGATCTTCAACAAATCACTTCCCTTTTCTATGTCTCATTGTCATCAGCAGGAAAATGAGAGGAATAGACATATTGACTCCTTATAACTCCAAATTTATGATCTTGTGATTCTATATTCTCTTCCTCTTCAACAAAAATGATAATTGATATCATATATTTAATGTTTAACTATGTGCCAGGCAGTGTGCTAATAAGTGCTTCATAATTCTCTCATTTGATAAGCATGGCATTTAGGTACTATTATTATTCCCATTTTATGCATGAGGGAACTGGGATAAGCAGTGATTATATGACTTGTCTAGGGTTTCATAGCTAATACATTTCTAAGGTTGTATTTGAACTCAGATCATTCTGTCTCCCAGCCCAGTACTCTATCCACTGCACCACCTAGCTGCCCACTAATTCAAGTCAATTTAAGAAATATTTATAAAGTGTTTCTTGTGAGTCCTCATGTCTATCTCACTTGTGCTTCTAATCAGGAACCTATTTCCTTTGACTCTGAGGACTCTGGTACTAGTTGACTTAACAGTTACTACCGCCAAAAGAAGAAGCTAATATTAGCTTATTATCTCTGTCAAGGGCATATCATTGTCATAAAGAATTTGGCCGAAAAGCCCTTGAGATCCAAAGGAATCTGTAAAGATGTATTTTTTTGTACCAGAATAGGCAGTGGAGGAAATAGTTTAAGTTTGGGGGTGTGACTGGCACTACATACATCAGGAAAGAGAAGTATCATAATAGAAGGGAAAAGACTGGAAGTAGAATTGGGAGAATTGAACTGATGTCTAGGCTCTGACACTTACTAACTCTGTCACTGAGCCTCGCTTTGCCTCATAAAATGGAGATAATAAGACTCTACTACCTACTTGGCAGAACTGTTGAGACAACCTCAAGGCACAATAAAAATAATGACAGCTCACATTTATACATGGCTCTAAAGTCTGTGATGTACTTTCTCCACGATGAACAGTTCAAGTAGGTCTAGAAGTATTATTACCCTCATTTTATTGATAAGGAAACTGAGGTTTAGGGAGGTCAAGGATATGTCTTAAGTCCCATAATGCCAGAATCAAGAAAATTCTAGGTTTCCTAACTCAAAGTTAGCACATAAAAGCAGGTGGCTTCTAATTGTAAACCATTATTAATGGATTACACCATCCCTAAATTAAGTCATTTATTAAATGCCTTATATATGTCAGACACTGTGCTAGTTGACAGCAAATGAAACAATTCCTGACCTTTAGGAGATTACCCTGTATTAGGGAGATTTTATGTATAGAATAGTTGTCTACAGAATAAATGCAAGGTAGTTAAATATAGGGTAGATTGATGGAAAAGGTCACTTTTAGGGAAAGCCATTGTGTAGAAGATGGTACTTGAATTGTGTCTTGAAGTCAGTGAGAGATTCTCACTGAAGTGAAGATGAGAATGAGAGATGCTGGGTACCAAGATTCGGAGATGAAAGATGGAGGCCGTGTGTGAGGAACAGAGTAGGATAACATATTGCAGGCAAGCAGAACTGAGATTATACTTAACAAGAGACTTGATTGGTTAAATGACTTAGGAAGGAGAAGAATTGTTTGGCCATAAAGAAATTTCATATCATAATCCAGTAAACAAATTTATTTCCCTATTTGATAAATGCCATGCCACATTATCTCCTGCAATACAAACAAACAATTAGTATTTACTAACAAGTTATTATGTGCCCAGCATAGAATACTAGTCAGTGGGGAGATATAATGCCCCCCCCCAAAAGCCCCACAACAACTAGCTAAAATGGCCCCTGACCTCAAGAAGTTTGTATTCTCAAGAGATACAAACATAAAACTGTATAAATATTTTAGGGAAGGACAATGTCCTTCCTTGCTTTGATTCTTTTAACCTAAGGGAAAAATTACCCATGAACTTTTTCTCTTTCTTATTTTGTTTTTCTGGAATCATAATTGTTGCAATTTTTACTGATCCCTTTAAATTATGAAAATTGCTCTTAAAATATCTATTATAACATTAATGAATTATATTTTCATAGTACTATATTGTTACAAAGTCAGTATGTATCATTTGATCCTGAAAATGATTCTGTAAGGAAACTGTTGGATGTAGTACCAGTAGCAACAGAAGCAGCTGACATTTGTAGCACTTCAGAATATGCAAATACATAATTTCCATTTTAGAGATAAAAGATATGGCACAAAAAGTCCAAACAAATGTGCCCAAGGTCACACAGGTAGCCTTTGCCAGAAGCAGTCATTTATTACTTTCCTCTGTGACATTAAACTTCTTTTAAACCAACCAAAGAGTGCCATTTACCTGTTATTGGCTGAAAAACCCTTCAGAGTGACCACTGTATTATATTTGTACACAATAATAATAGCTCTTATTGATATAGCACTTTGCTACTTATAATAAATTTGCGAGGCAGGTAATTGAAGAATGTTATCCTTATTTTACAGGTAGGAATTGGGACTCAAAAAAGTTTCATGACTTGTCCAAGGTCACAAATCTATTGTCAGAGTCAGAATGTGAACTAAGGCCTCCTCATTCTTAACCCACTGATCTTTCCTCACCTTACCTAGCCAATATTAGGTAAATATACAGTTCAGATTGTAATGATCATGAGATAACTGGAAGACATCTAGTAAAATCAAAGGAATGTATAAATTGTTTAGACAATAAATGATAAAATTGAGTAAAATAAATTAATACACATACTGGTAGGCATATTCATACCCACTAAAGCAAGACTTTGCTAAATCAATAAAATATATTTACCAAGTGATATCAACCTTTCTGTAAAATTACATTTGCTGATAATATCCACTTCAGTTAAATCCTCAATCTACTTTCCTCTCTTATCTGCTAGAAGAAAAAAAAAACACCAAACACAAAATATCCTCTTCTCCTTTATCCATTTGTATCAACACTGCCTTGGTAGTTTTTACCCCGAAGTAATACTGGAGGAAGAACTGCTGACTTCACATGTAACAAAGGGCACCTACCTGATCATTGATCAAAATGTATGCCTGGGGGTCCAGATTTTATGGCTATGATGTTGAGCTTTCTCTGCAAGTAAGAGAATTAGAGGAAGCTAAGGTTAATATTTTCAGTACAGATAACAAGAAGGGAGTACAAGAGAAGGAAGGACATAAGAATGGTTGCATTGTTGTATGGAATATAAAGAAAAAATCACATATTTTGAGCCTTTGCTGGATCAAGCAAAAGCATCTAATTAATATTTTTTCTAAAGGTTAGCCTTCAGACCTCCTGCAGATTCTTCTGGGTCTTCATTAAGTTAGTTGCCTTGAAATTGTCAGAATTTAGTAGTTAATGGCATGTTGTAATTTCATATGTTATAGTGTACTCATATGAAAAAAGGAAGAAGACAAAAAATAACATCAGATTTGAGACTGATTTAAAAAAAATTTAATAAAGTCCTTTTAAATAAATTATTTGGTGGGGCATCAAACAAAAAAATAATTCATTCTTTGGGAAATACAATCTATACTGTCAACATAAATTTATCTTCTACTCTACCCTTTTTTCTTCTCTTTATTTCCCTCTTTCTTTTTTCCCTAAATAATGCCTTTGTCTGTAATTTTCTCTTTCCTTTTCCCTACCTCCTGATTTCACTGGCTGATTTCCTTTATTTCTCAGCTAAAATATTTTTTACAAGAAGTCATTTCTTATGTTCTTTAATGTCTTCATTGGAGCGGAATCAAGATGACAACTTAGAAGCAATGAAAGTCAAGTCCTCTGTGAAAATTTTCCACACCAATAAAAAACAAAGCACTTCGTGGGGGACAGAAACCCAAATCCGACAGTAGGACAGAGCTGGGAGGCCCTTCTGTTCTATTCAACTTAAAATGTGCATAGAGAAGGTTGAATTCTTGGGTTTTAGGAAAAGAAAGAAGGAAGGTCCCAGGACCCTTCCCCCACCTGCTGTACTCAGACTTGGGTGGTTTCTGGGATCTTGGGGCAAGGGCTTCAGCCTGGTGGGAATGCCTTGCTACTACAGCTACTCAAGGCTCAGGGCTCTAGCTATAGCAGGCAGGAAGGCAGCTGGAGGAGAGAGGCAAAGAGGAGACCAGCCTAGTCATAGCCTTCAGCCACCATTCCTCCATTTTGAGGCTCTGCCTCTGGAAGTTTTGGCCTCAGGGCACATTTAGCTCTGCAGATAAGCTTAACTGACTTAACTCAGTCTATCAATAGTGAAGAGAAGAAGCCCCCAGAGGGCAGAAAAGCTCAATCTCCAACACCCCTTCCCCACCTACTGTGACCTGAGACTTGTGGTAAGAATCTGGCAGACTAGGATCCCAGGGCAAAGGCTTCAACTGTGATGGAGTACCTTGGACCACCATGGGAAACTTGGGGCTCTGACTGGCAGCTGGCAGGGAGATGACTGGCAGAAAGGAGTAGAGATGAAGACTTAGGGTAACTACCTTCAGCTTCCACACCTTCGGCCTCTGCTGTCAGATTTCTATTATTTTTTTTTTTTTGTCTTTCTTTGTGTCCCTAGTAAGGCACAGTGCTTTGCACATAGTAAATGCTTAATAAATGTCTCTTGAGTTGGCTTGCTCAGAACTGAGATTCATAGTCAAATCTTATGACTACAAGTTCAAAATTCAAAGCTCTTTTCCTTGCACTTCTTTGAAAGCTAACCAATTTTATATGGTCAATAAATAAGAAAAAAAGGAATATATTTTCTTTATGCATAAGAACTGAGATGTAATAATGTAATTTACTGTTATTTATCAGAGTTTACTACCAGGTAAATGAAGCTCCCCCAAAATAGAATAGTTTCACTCACAATGATATCACATACTGCTGAGAACACTGGGAATTCTTAAGAAACCACAACCTGGCATCATCATATCTTCAGTGAGAGTAACCTGGATCAAGTGTGATGTGGTTTCTATCTGAATGAAAATAACTCCTGCCTTTGGGAGTGCATGTTAATGGTAGAGAATGTCGATTGACCTGTCAGTTTCTTTTAACAAAGCAGAAACGGTAATTCAGTTGTACACAGAGGCCTTATACATTTCAGAAAAAGATAAACAGAGTCTAATACCTTTCCTGAAGATCGAAACAGCATAAAAATAGAGATTTCTGCTATACTCTAGATTTTGAGCCTTTCTCCCCTCTTTCTGAAAAGTCCTATGCTATCACAATTGCTATAATCCTAGCCCCCTCATTGCTACAAGTCACTGATCAAATGTCATCTTGAAAATTAGGAATGATATGGGGGATAGCTAAGTGACTCAACTGATTCTGAGCCAGGCCTTAATATGGGAGGACCTCTGTTCATATCTGGCATCAGAAACTTCCTAGCTGTGTGATCATGGGCAAATCATTTCACCCCAACTGCCTAACCCTTGCTACTCTTCTAACTTGGAACTAACACTTAGTATTGATGACTTGGGAAACAATAAAAAGCACCATTTAGATGTGTAGGTGCGTGAGCAGATAACAAACCCTTAAGCCAAAAATCCATTTTAGAATTAGGCATTTTATGGTCACCAGCTCCCATATGTTGTTTGTTAGTTTCAATATAAGAAATAGCTTTGCCAAATGGGCTGAAGACGTGAATGAGGTGGGTGGGCAGAAGGAAAAGTTTTTTGTGAGCTTTAGCTTTCAATCCCAATTATTCTACAGATTGGCTGAGAGGCCTTTGAACAAATTACTTATTCTATTGCACTTTTGTTTCAACATATTAAATTAAGACAAGAAAGCCTAGCTATTTCACAAGAAAAAGAGGAAATTAACCAGCATTAAGAGCTAGTAATGATTATTTACTTAGTATGGGAAACATAAAACATATTCTACAGAAGAGGAACTAAATGATATTCCAAGGCAGAAAATAGGAACAGATGATAAATATCACCAAACAATGAAAAAAGAAAATATTTTTCCAAAAAAATATTTGGGGGTTATACACTTGAGAAAGAAAATTGAAAGTTTAATCAGAATAGGATCAATTAGTCCAACCAACCAGTAGGCAGTAATTAAATACTTTCTACTTTCCAGGTACTATAATAAGACTGAGATAAAAAGCAAAAGCAAATATAGTTCTTACTCTCAAGCAGTTTACATTCTAAGGAGGGAGAAAATATGTAAATCAGTACAGACAAAAAGAATTCAGAGTCAATAGAAGGTAATCTTAGAGGGGATGTCAATAGCAAATGGGGAAAGACAAAAAGGATTTCCTATATATGATTTTTGAATTAAGCCTTAAAAGAATTAAGGGTTTCTTATAATCAAATGTTGGAAAGAAGAATATTCCAGGCATGGGGAGCAACCAATGCAAATGCATGTAGATGGAATATGAAGGGAGAGAGAGCAAGCAGGCCAATTTGATTGGACTACAGAAAGAATGGAGCAGAGAAAAACCGTAAGAAAACTGAGAAGTATGAAGAACATATATGTTAAGAGGGGTGTTAGAAGCCAAACAAATGACTTTGTAATGATTCTTTTTTTTTTTTTTTACATTGCTACATTTATATTTCCTTTATTTTAGGAAATTGCATAAGCAGCTTCCTAGAGAATGGAAACTAATTTGCTGCTGGTGGAGTTGTGAACTGATCCAACAATTCTGGAAGATAATTTGGAGATATAAGCAAAGAGGCATAAAATTGTCCACTTCCCTTCTGCCACACTAACTCTTGGGAAGACATGCAATTTGAAATTAGATTGGAGTAGCTAAATCTTTTAAAGTTAATCATCCTGATAATGCTGCTGTTACTGTATACAATGCTTTTCCTCACTTCATTTTGCATGAATTCATATAAATCTTCACAAATTTTCTGAAACTGTCCTGCTCATCATTCTAGTAGCAAAATCATATGCCAAAACTTGTTTATCCATTACTCAAGTGATAGGCAACCTATTAAATTCCAATTCTTTGCTAATCCAAAAAAACTCTCTAGAAATAATTTTGTACATATTTATTCTTTACTCTTTTCTTTAATTTCTTGGAGTATATACCTAATAGTGGTTTTTCTAGATCAAAGGGTATGCACGCATTTATAGTTCCTTGGGTGTAATTCCAAATTGTTTACCAGAATGATTGTATTAGTTCACAACTCCACCAACAATGCTTTTAGTGTTGCAAATTTTTAACATCTTCCTCAGTATTAGTCATTGTCTATTTCTGTCAGCTAAGAATGAGGTGGTGCCTTAGAGTTCTTTCAATTTGTAGTTCCCTAATATGTAGAGATTTAGAGCATTTTTCACATGATTATATTTTTGAATTTTTCTTATGAAAATGATTGATCATGTCTTTAACCATTTATTAATTGGAGAATTGCTCTAATTTTCATGAATTTGATTCAGTTGTCTATATATTTGAGAAATGAGGCCATTACCAGAGCTACTTGCTACAAATTTTTTTCACTTTACTGTTTTCCTTCTGCTTTTAATTGTATTTGTTTCGCTTCTAAAAGAGCTTTTTAATTTTATATAATCAAAATTATTCATTTTATGGGGCAGCTAAGTGAATCAGTAGGTAGAGTCAGGCCTACAGATGGGAGTTCAACTATGATCTCAGAAATTCCTAAACCTGTGTTCTTGGGCAAGTCATTTAATCCCTTTTGCCTAGTCTTTACCGCTCTTCTGCTTTGGAACTAATACTTAGCATTAATTCAAAGACATAAGGTAAGGACTAAAAAAATATCGGTTTTGCTTCCTGTGATCCTCTCTCTCGTTTGGTCATACACTCTCCTATTATGCAGAGATCTCACAGGTATGTTTTCCCACGCACCTCTAATTTATGTAAGATATTACTCTTTATGCCTAAATCATTTATCAATTTTATGTTGGTATATAGTGTGATATGTGGATTTATGCCTAATTTCTGCCAAACTACTTTCCAGTTTTCCCAGAAAAAATTTTTTTTTCAGACAGTGCATTCTGGTCTCAAAAACTTGGATATTTGGGTTTATCAAACACTTGATTACTAAGGTCATTAACTACTAGATATTTTGTACCTAGGCCATCCCACTGATTCACCACTCTATTTCTGACCCAATAACAGACTGTTCTGACATTTACCACTTTGTAATATTGACAGCTAGAACTGCTAGGCTACCTTCCTTTAAATTTTTTAACTTAATCCCTTGTTACGCTTGAACTTTTGTTCTACTAGATGAATTTAATTATTTTTTCAAACTCTATAAAATAATTTTTCATAGTTTGATATGATATTCAATAAATAATTTAGGTAAAATTATCATTTTTATTATATTGTAATTGTGTTCACATAATCCCTGGGTTTATCTTGGCATGTAGACTCCCAGATATTTTATATTGCCTAAAGTAATTTTAAATTGAATTCCTTTCAATGCCTTGTTGCTGGATTTTGTTGGTATTATGGAAATGTTAATGATTTATGTGCAACTTTACTGAAGTTGTTAATTACTTCAACTAGTCTTTTAGTTGATTCTCTATAATTCTCTACGTAAACCATTATATCTGCAAAGAGTGATAGTTTTGCTTCCTTGTTGCCTGTTTTTATTCCTTCCGATTCTTTTTCTTATTACTATAGCTAGTATTCCTAATACAATATTGAATAATAGTAGTGATAAAGGACATAATTCCTTCACTTTTGTTATTGATTGGGAAGACTTCAAGTTTATCTCTAGCATAGATAATGATTGGTCTTGGTTTTAAAAAGATACTAATTATTTTAATGCTTAATTTATTCCTATGCTTTCTAGTGTTTTTAATAGAAATGGATATTGTATTTTGTCAGACTTGTAGTGTTTATTGGTATAATCATATAATTCTTGTTGTTTTTTTTGTTACACATATGGTCAATTATACTGATAATTTCCCTTATATTGAATAAACTCTGCATTCTTGCTATAAATCCTATCTGGTAATAGTATATGATGTTTTGTGATATATTACTATAATCTCCTTGCTAGTATATGTATAGTTTTTATATTGCTATTATTAAGGAAATTTGTCTCTTTTTCTATTTTTGATCTTCTTGGTTTATGTTTCAGAAACATATTTGTGTCATAAGAAGAAATTAGTAGGACTCAATTACCTACCTTTCCAAACAGTTTATATAGTATTGGGATTAATTCTTCCTTAAATGTTTGATAGAATCCACTATCTGGTCCTGGTAATTTTTTTTCCCTAAGAAAACTCATTGACAGTTTGTTAATTTTTCCAAGGTAGGGTTATTTAAGTTTTCTATTGCCCTTTCTTTTAATGTGTCATGTTTATTTCATACATTCACTTAGATTGTCAGTTTTATTGGCATATTGGGCAATTGAGCAAAATAACTGAGTGCTTTAATTTAATCTTCATTGGTGGAACATTTACCTTTTTAATTTTTCATACCTGTAATTTTGTTTTTTTCTTGCTTTTTAAAATAAAATTAACTGATGGTGTATCTATTTTATTCACCCTCCCCATAAAATCAGCTCTCAGTTTTATTAGTTATTTTATTCTTTTTATTTATGTTCAATTTCATTAATTTTTCCTTTGATGTTCAGGATTTTCAATTAGTTTTAAATTGGAGATTTTTAATTCAGTCTTTTCTAGTTTTTTTATTTGCATCCCCAAATCATTTATCTATTCTTTTTCTCTTTTATTTATGTATATATATGTATATATATATGTACATATATACACACACACACACACACATATATATATATGTTTAGAGGTATAAATTTTTCCTCAAATATTTCTTTGGTTGTATCTCACATTTATGGAATATCATCTCATTGTTGTCATTCTCTTTAATGAAATAACTGATTATTTCTATGATTAATTCTTTGACCCTTACCTTCCATCTTAGAGTCAATACTGTATATTTATTCCAAGACAGAAGAATGGTAAAGGTTAGTAATGGGTGTTAAGTGACTTGCCCAGGGTCACACAGCTAGGAAGTGTTTGAGGCCAGATTTGAGTCTAAGACTTCCAATCTCTAGGCTTGGCTTTCAATCGACTGATCTACCCAGCTGCCCCCTAAAATGGATATAATTTGAAGATCTATACAGTATAACTATATCATGTTGCAGGAGTTATTATGTATAATGAAACATTATTAATTTTGGATCCGTATGCACCATGTGGTATAGTCCCCATTTTTTTTTTTTTGGTCATGGAAATTTTTAATTCTTTTTTATTACTTTTTATAATTTGGGATTCAGTGGCATTCTTTCTACAACTTTTGGCTAAGTAAAAGCCTGTTTTCCTTTAATATTTTTAAAATTTATTTATTTAATTAACTAATTTAGGATATTTTCCCTTGATATCATGATTCATTTTCTTTCTCTTCCCTTCTCCCACCCCCTCTCACAGCCAACGAGCAATTCCACTGGGTTTTATATGTATCATTGATCAAAATCTATTTCCATATCATTAATATTTGCAATAGAGTGGTCATTTAGAGTCTACATCCCCAATCATATCCCCATTGAACCATGTGATCAATCAGTTGTTTTTCTTCTGTGTTTCTACTCCCACAGTTCTTTCTCTGGATCTGGATAGCATTATTTTCTATAAGTCCCTCAGAATTCCTCTAGTTCATTATTCCTTTTAGCACAATAGTATTCCATCTCCAACAGAAACCACAATTTGTTTAGTCATTCCCCAATCAAAGGTCAACCCCTTATTTTCCAATTGTTTGCTACTACAAAGATCTTAGTTATAAATATTTTTATACACATCTTTTTTTCTTATTATCCCTTTGGGGTAAAAACCCAGCAGTGGTATGGTTGGATCAAAGTGCAGGCAGTCATTTAGAGCCCTTTGGACATAATTCCAAATTGCCTTCCAGAATGGTTGGATCAATTCACAACTCCACCAGCAATGCATTACTATCCCAATTTTGCCACAACTTCTCCAACATTTATTACTTTCCTTAGCTGTCATTATTGGCCAATCTGCTAGGTGTGAGGTGGTACCTTAGAGTTATTTTGATTTGCATGTCTCTAATTATAAGATATTTAGAACATTCAGAAAGAAACCCAAACATTTTTGGCTTTAATATCTAGACATAAATAGGCAAGTGGATGAATGATACTTATTTTCCAGAATATGACAGAGTTCATCTATAAGTCTCTGTCTTTGTCTTTATTTCTGTCCCTTTTATTTGTCTCTGTCAGTCTGTCTTTCTCTGATTTTCTGTCACTCTGTCTCTGTCTTTGTCTCTGTCTCTGACTCTCTCTTATTGGAAACAGTTAAGTGGTACATCAGATGGAACACTGAGTCTCAAATTAGGTAAGACCTGAGTTCAAATGTGGCCTCTCTTTGTTATTAACAATGGAACCCTGAAAGGGACCTCTAAAGATAACTAAGTTTACACTGGCCCTCCACCCAATTCAGATAGGCCGAACATAAATGATTCTAGTTAAGTAAAAATGTCTGTCAGTTTAAAAATAACATAGGCTATAGAAAAGAATTATATAATTTTGGAGAATTTATTGTATGAATTGGTAAGCTAATAATCAACCTCTTCTCTTAGGTCACTACATTTAATTAGTTGCTGATGAGGTGTAACAAATGATCATAACTCCCAAATATAAAATTCATATCCTAGAAAACTGGACCAAATTTTAACTATTGCATCAAGAGGCTGGCCTCCCAAATGATGTTCCGAGTAAGTTGCAAACTTAATTTATTATCCTCATTAGCTGTATTTTCTCCAAAGCCCTTACTGGTCCATGTTATTGCTTCTAAACTGCATGAAAATCCTCCAAAATTCATATATGCAGATGGTTAAATAAAAAATGAATCTTATCATGCATATGCCAAAAGTAACATTATTGAAGGATTATTAATGAGATTTTTAGGCTATTTACCAAGCATCAACTCTATGCAGATGTTTATTATCTTAAGAGCAGTACCTTTTAATCAATAATGAACCCAGAAGAAATTACTGAACAAACCAGTATGTCATCCAGCATTTATTATGTGCCTATTATGTGCAAGTGTTTGTTGAGTGCTGAGAAAACAAAGACAAAAAATACCCTACTCCTAAGGAATCTATAGTCTAATAAGAGAGACAACATGCAAATAACTGTGTAAACAAGATACTACAGGATAAAATGGAGATAATCTCAAAGGAAATGTAGATAGTAAGATTAGATACAACTGGATGCTAAGTTTGAGGAGGCTAATGTCACTGAATCACAGAGTTAGCACATCTATATATTTATTGGGGAGGGATAAAGTATTAGAAAATTTGAAAGGGCCATGTTATAAAGTACTTTAAAAACAAGAGTATTTTGTATTAGTTCCTGCAGGTAAAAGGGAGTCACTGGAGTTGATTGAATGAGGGGCAGACAGGTGACCTGGTTAGAATCACTGAAGGAACACCAATTTGATAGTTGAATGGAAGATGGACTGGAGCAGTGAATCCAAGTAGCATTTCATGATAAATATGGTCAATTGCTCTTGGCTACCAAATACTTTTTTTCAGTAGCCTCCTTTGAGAGTATTAATTATCATTCTTTAGTCCTGTTATAATAATGGATGAAAACATTTAACTCAGTACCATTACTATGCTTTACATGTACTCTATGTATAAATGAATAGTTATTCACATCTGCTTTGCTACTGTACCCTAGGGACCATGGGATTTTTCCATCTGACTTTTAACTGAGATCTTCAATATCTTCAATATCTCTCTTATTAGCATAAAAATTCTTTAGAGGTTAGTCTTGTGTTTTAATTTCTATCTCTAACATAGTAATCTGTACATACAAGCGTACATAAAGATGTATAAATGATTATGTACATATGTGTACAAAATGCACACATATATGTTGTTTATTCTATTAAAATGTAAGTCATATGAAACCAAGTGTTTTTTTCACTTTTACCTTCAATCTCAGCTCTTAAAATGCGTGGCAAATAGAAAGCACTTCAAAATGTTTGTTTTATGATGGATACTTATATTATTATACAAGTTTATGTATATATTTCTAAAAGTTTATGCCCATCATATACACATGTGCTTATACACACAAACACAAAATAATACATGAACATACATATAAACATGCATGTGCATACAACACAGAGTGTTGTTCAGACACACAACTTGTCATCTATGTATGCATATATGTGGATTCACACATGTATGAATATACATATATGTCTTGAATACATTTTCCTTATTTAGATTGCAAGCTATGTGGAACTATTACACTTTTATCTGTTTCCCAGGTCCTAGTCCAGTGCTTGTTTAGTCATTCAGTTGTATCTAACATTTCAGAACTATCATGCCAATATTTTCCATGGGATTTTCTCAGCAAAATATTGGAGTGGTTTGGTATTTCCTTCTCTAGAATCCAGTTCTTAGCATAGATTAGGTACTTAATAAATACTTGTTTGATTGATTGATTCACTTGGTTTGGTCAGAAATTCAATTTTTTAACTTTTCATAGATACAGCCCAGGCAATTTAAGATAACTTTAAATAAATAAAATTTAAGATAAGATAGCAAAAGCCAGAGATTCTTTTTACTGACTTCATTAGCACTCAAGTGAAAGATTAAACAACAGATTCAGTTCCCTCTCTCTTTCTGTAAGTTACATTTCAAATGATAGAAAGATTTCCCCCCCTTCTTTAGAGTTTCAATTTCATATCCTCCTAATAGCCATTTTGTATTAGTGGATAAAGGATATGTCCATACTGCTTTAGGTATGATAGTTGGATTTGGATGATGACTCTTTAAAAGATGTGGAAATCACAAACCAGTGAACAGTAGCAGTGCTCAAATCAAAGGAAACAATGAGGGTTGTTTCTAGCTCAGGCATTAAAAGGGTAACATTAAACCAATAGTTTAACTGTTTAAGTCTAAAGCACAATTCCTCATCAATTTTACCTTCAAGATTTCAATTTGGAACACACTATGTGTCACTACACACTCTAGGTCTTCAGATTGATAATAATATTAGCATTTTAGATTGAGAGTTGACTATAAATAGTAATCTCATTCAACTTCTTCTCTTATAACAGAAGAAACTGAGGCCCACAATGTTATGTGACTCATTCAAGGATGCACAGATAATATATCTTAGAAACTAAAATTTAGAGCTGAGGTCAGCTTCAAAGGTAATAAACTTTCTATTGTACTATATTCATAATAATTTCCAAATTCAAAACTATTATTCAATTTTATATCTAAATATTGCCATTTGGCTAACTGTACTCTAATGGAGGAAAGGATGTATACCTTATGTGTTATAGATTATATGATTATTATATGTGATATTTTATGAATCATATTATATATGTTATATATATTATATATTACATACATATTACACATGAGTGCCAGGAGCTATATAGATAGTAGATCCTCTATCTATCTATCTATCTATCTATCTATCTATCTATCTATCTAGTACCTGGAAATTGTTCTATTTTTCCTTCAAAAGCATTTCTCAATGAAAAATATTTATGAATAAAATTTCTTAGAAGACATGGGATGCTTTACAGCATATAAGATTCTATAGAGACCAGAAAATTCCATAGTTTTTATTTAGTCAACTCTAGTACAGAATAATACCTATACTAGGTAACATCTCATTATAAGTTCTTAATATGTGTTTTCTGATATTGTGCAATTCATTTTCTCTCTCTCCTTTCCAATTATCTCTCCTTCCCCAGAAGGCAGGAATATGATGTAGATTATACACATATAATCATATGATACATATTTCCATGTTCATCATGTTGTGAAAGAAGACCTATTTCTCATAGTAGATAAAAATTCATGAAATAAATAAAGCATGGTATGTTTTAAGTTGCGTTCAGACTCTGTCTATTCATTCTGTGGTGGTGGATATCCTTTTTTGTCATGAGTCTTGGAGCTGACCTGGATCCTATTCACAGTTGATCATCATATATTATTATTGTTACTGTGTACAACATTGTCTTGGTTATGCTCTCTTCCCTTTGTATCACTTCATATAATTCTTTCCAGGTATTTTTTTGTTGCTGCAATCATCTTGTTTGTCATTTCTTATGGAACAAAATAAATGCTTTTTTTTAAAAAAAAATTAATAATTAAAGGAGGGTCAGGAAGAAATAGAAAAAAAGACTCAATTTGTTTTCAATATAGTGTAAAATTTAAGAATCTATTCCCTAAACTTTCTATTTGACTTTTTGGCCCAATATTTTCATTTTGATCTATTCAGATAATGTGACCATTTGCCCTTCCCTCCAAAGAAATTTATCTTTCTAGAATCTCATTTCCTCAAGAGAAGGTTGTTGACCAGCTAATCTACCAAATGTAAGGATGGGATTTGTACATGGGGGTGGGACAAAAGGAGCCAGAATTAGGCAGTTGGTAACAGTTACAGACAGTTGAGACCAGAGAGAATTCTGGAAGATTCTCTGGAGAAGTCTTTGGGCGGAGGTCTGGGAGGAAAGAGGAGGACATTGCAGCTCAGTTCCAGTCCTGAGGGCTTCCTGAGGATCTTCTAGTGGAAATTGATGCCCTGATTCCCTCATCAAAGCCATTTTATAGCATCTCACCCATTAAGACTTCAACCTTTGGGGGCAGCTAGGTTGCTCAGTGGAGTGAGAGCCAGGCCTAGAGACAGGAGGTCCTAGGTTCAAACCCGGCCTCAGCCACTTCCCAGCTGTGTGACCCTGGGCAAGTCACTTGACCCCCATTGCCCACCCTTACCAATCTTCCACCTATGAGACAATACACCGAAGTACAAGGGTTTAAAAAAAAAAAAAAAGACTTCAACCTTCGAGTTAGCCAAATTTTTGGACTCCATTTTGGGGGCAAATTCTTAGTCTCCTTCTCCCATTATCCAACCTTGCTGAAAGACCCTTTCTGGTCTAACTTACAATTATAGAAAAGGATAGAAATAGAAATAGAAATAGAAACAGAGGGAGAAGAGGGCACCCCCAAAATCCCTCTGCCCCTTACCCCTTTCCTCAGTCCCTGATTTGCACATAATAAAAGCCATTCATCAGTCAGATAGCATTCCAGAGTGCCTGAGAGACAACAAGGGAAAGGGGAACCACAGCTTGGTCTGGCTGCCTCCATCTTAAAACCAGACCACCTACTGTGAAGTTAACTGATCAGGGGGAGTTTGTGTGAACCCCATCCTTATTGAGGATTGGATTGGGGTACCACATATTTTGTTTTATAGGAAAGTCTTGACCCCAACTCCTGTGAGGCAGCACGACCATCCAGGCCACCCAGTTTTGGGGTGACACCCCCTTAAAGTCTCCCAGTGTATATTTGGCCCCAGGGGAGAGCTGGAAGAGATCCTCACCACATAGACTCTCTATCTCCCTGTCTATCAAACATTGGTTATTGGCTCTCTTTATTGTTATTCAAACTAATTCAATCAAACATGCTAGCTAGAAAGAGATCCCTTTCTGGTAATAAATTTCTTTTTCTTTCTTTCTTACTTCCTTTATATTTTTTTAGTCAATGTCAATTTTTACCCATCCTATTTTTGCTTTCAAATAGGAATTTTGAGTAAGGAAAGAGAAGCTAGGTGGAAGCCAATGAAGGAGAAATTTTTGAGCAGAAGGGACTTCTGAATTTTCTCAAGTTACATTTACATAGATCATTTCATCTACAAGTGGAGTGAATGAGCATGTCCTGTAAAGGCCATGATGATGATGATGTCTTATCAATTTACTTTACTATCATCATTATCCCACAATGATGTCCATAAAAATAATGATAATAATGATGACAATATAATTGATATTTTCAAGTGCACATGATAAACAGATAAAAACATACATAAAAAATTTTGGCACTAGCATAAACCCAATTAATTAGCAAATATAAAATCCCATAGCAGGTACATATAATTTTGTTTGTTCAATGTTAGCTAAAAACAGTTTGCGTTCAGGAAGAGACTATGAAATGGCTAGAATTTAATGGAACCAAAATGTCCTTCATGAGCAATGACAACAATGTATTGCCAAATGGATGAGTCATCGATTTATTTATGGAAAAAGGAAAGATTATAATTTCAGTTAAGTTTTGACAATAATACTATTACTAGGTCTGAATCCAAAAGAGATCAAAGATAGGGGGAAAGGACATACTTGTACAAACATATTTATAGGATTTCTTTTATGTGGTGGCAAAGAGTTGGAAACTGAAGAGATATCCATCAATTGAGAAATGACTGAACAAGTTGTGGTATTGCAATTAATGTAATATTATTGTACCATAAGAAATGATGACCAAGATGATCATAAAAAACTCCAGAAAACTATATGAAGTCATGCAAAGTGAAGTGAGCAGAACCAGGAGAACCTTGAGCACAGTAACATCAAAGATGTAAGATGATCAACTATGAATGACTTAACTATTATCAATACAAGAATTCAAGAAAACTCCAAGGGACTCATGATAAAAAAGACTATCCAACACAACAGAATGAACTAAAATGGAGTCTGAATACAAATTGAAAGAAACAATTTTTTACTTTATTTCCTTTTTGAGTTTTTTCTTACATAAGTGATGTGTTTCCTTTTATAACACGACAAACATGGAAATTTATATTGCATGCTAGCACCTATATGACCTATATCAATCATATTACCTTCTGACTCAGGGAGGAAGTAAGGGAGGGAAAAAAGGAGAGACAAAAAGATTGTAAAGTGCCATAAAATGATTATTCAAAATTGTATCTACATGAAATTGGGAAAAATAATAAAAATAAATTAAAAACAATTGAAATTAAGGATCAGTCATCACTACTCAGAAAATACCAAAAGTTTATCCTTAAAGATCCTAGGCTTAATGATCAATGCAGAAAATGCAAGGAAATGGTTGAAACTGTACAGTACCTCACAATAGGCTACAAACATTTAGTACATATTCTTATAGTAAAATTGGGGTTAACTTGTATATTTTATCTGGGTACAGTGGAAGGGTGAGTAGGAGACAGGAATGAGCAATAGGTTGGGATCTTACAAGCTGGGGAAATACAGTTTAAAAATGGTTTGGGCAGCTGACAGTAGTGACAGTTGGATCTTAACTGCCACACTGATCCACCTAGCCAGGAAGTCTGTGAAACAAAAAAGTGACAGGGTAATACAGGGACAAAAGATTTATAAACACAGGGTTTAATAATGATTGAAAATCAGGGATAATGGGGAGAGGCCACACTAAATCTAACCACTAAAGACCACACAAGGGCTGGGAGAAATGGGTTAATGCCTACACTGCTCTTTACAGACTATTACAGACTAGAAGGGAAATGGGTCTCTCACAGAGTCATGTCCACTTCTGCTCCTCTTGATGGTATGGGAAATGGGTCCACAGGAAGGTAAATCCAGGAATGTTAATCAAGGAGCTTGTCTCAGACTGGGATGTCCACCACCCCAGCTAGATCTTCTTGCTCACTTGTTCTTCCCTGGCAGGTCTTCCTTCTCAGTGTTAACTCCACAATCCTTGGACTCCTCACTGTGCTTGTAAAGACAATCATACCCTCTCCCTTTCCCCAGCTTGACCAGAGTCCTCAAGGGCAAACAGTTTCTACCCTTCATTCCATTTAGAATGTCCATGGCTGACAAACAAGGCTTTTTACCCTTAGTCTGCCTGCTAAGTCTGCTTTCCTACTTTTAAAGTCTATTTCCTATTACAATATCAAATACATAGCAAGAGTTACCTTTGGGATTAGAATTCTATATTAGAAGCTCACTAGAGCACAACTCTAATGGTCTGGCCACATTGCTCAAATGACAAACACATTTGCCTAAAAGACTATTTTATGGAAAACTCACACAAGGCAAGCTCTCACTTGGAGTGATATGAAGACACTAAGGATTTCTCAAAAAAACTTTGTTATCATAGGAGACTCTGCAACAGGACTGTCCAGCATGGCATCCTTGCATCAGGGGTGCTGTGTCTATAAGTAAAATTTAGCTGTAGTTGCTCAAAAGAAACATGGGAGCCACAAATTTAGAAACATCTCTGGCTCAGTGCTGTCTGTCTATCTATCTGTCTATCTATCTATCTATCTATCTATCTATCTATCTATCTATCTATCTATCTATCTAGTACTTAATAACTGTTTGTGTGTTTCTGTGTATGTATATATTTGTGTGTGTGCCTGCATTGTATTGTTACAGATAAAGATAAAAACAAAATTGCTTTGTTGTTGAATAAAAGCATTCCAATATAAGTTTATCATCTGTAGGCTCACTAAAAGCATCTTCAGTACAAATAGCAGAATGATGGGAATGATTTGTATCTCAACCTGTTCCTACCTGACTTTGATTTCTTCAAAAAGTGACATATCTTAAAGTTTAATTTTATATGTTTAGATATGATAATGTTATCTATTTAAAATAACTATTTTTAAATTTTTATGGGCAAAAGTTACATTCAGATGGTTGTGGACAACAGTTTGGTTTTTGGTTTATTGAATGAATTCTCCAGGATTTTAGGGGGTCTGTATCTGAAGTATTATGACTTTTCATCTGTTAGTCTAAGAAAGAATGGTTGGCTGTTGTCCTTAGTACTTAAAGAGGACCAAAATGACATGACTATGGTGGTGTCAAATGTTAATGTGTCTGGCTGTGGATAATCAGACCAATATGAGCTCAGAAAGTTTTTACAAAGCTCAGGCAACAATCATCCATAGAATATAAAATACAAAAGAGTAATTTTAGGTTAATGATTGGTTTTAGTATTATTTGATTAATGATTGGTTTTAGTATTATTTTTATATTAACTCCATTGAAAATATGGAATGAATGAGACACTAATGATATCCAGTTATAATTAAAGCTAGCATATATATATATATATACACACACACATATATATAAATATATATTTAAGTACTATCTCACTGTATCCTCACAATAATCCTTCTTAATTACACCAACAGATAGTCTTTAAGGTGTCTTCTAGTTCTATATCTATGATCTTACAACCCTAAGAATCCTTTTAAGATATCTCTTCACTGCCACCCTTATTACAAATTACTTCATATGTATTTTTTACATGGTGACTTGCCTAGTCAGATTGTAAAGTGTTCCAAGGTGAGAGTTCTTTTCAGTTTTGTCTTTTTATCTGCAGTGTCTGGCACATAATTGACATTTAAAAAATGCTTATTGGTTGATTGATTGATTGCTAACAAATCAACTGATTTCTCTGAAGTAGGAAGGGGGAGATAATGGTGTCTTGGAGAGACTCTTAGATTTTGTGTTGAATTATGTTTCCATCTCTGAATCGCTATGACCTTATTATATGTCTCTCAGCTGGTAACTTCATTTCTTTGGGCTCAGTTTCCTGAAATAGTTAAATGAACTGGTCCTTTTCTTCACTAACATTCTGAGTCTGAATAGGTGTTTTTGTCTTAAAACAACAATCAAACAACTATAATTTGCTTTCCAATCCTTGCAGCCATCTATCATGCTGATGAAGAAGGAAACAGCGTTTTTTTTTATATATACTTAAGTATACTTACTCAGCTCCTTTTTATCCAAAAAGGGTTTAAAAAAAAAAAGGAAAGAAAAGCAAAACAAAACTCTATAGCATAGGCCTGGAAAATGGCTTCCTTCACAATCTCTTGAATTTCACTCCAGAGGTAGAAGCATTGCAGCAGCTGCTTAAACCAAGCTCAGACCCACAACAGTTTTAAACAGAAAGTTTAAAAAAATGATGCAATTAAAATTACAGTGGGAATTTAGAGTAGAATGTAATTACCTGAGCTGGAATAGGGCCAGGACAGTGGTTAATGCTCCTAGTCTTGTAAAAAGGGCAATGGGACTTAAGTAATTTGCCAGTCCACCCCACCCCCTCTCCCATGTGTCAGAATGTATTACATTTATGTTCTTGTTACCATGTACAACTCAGATGGGACAGAGTTTTATTACCAGATATATAGAAAAAGACAGGCGGGCATTTTCTTTGCCTCATAATTCAAAAGCCAGAGAAGTCTGCAAAAATCCCCAAACTGAAATTCTTCATTCAACCAAGACGGTTCATGTATTGTATAATATGTGCACTGATAGCAGTGAGTCAGTCAACATCTGCTGGGACATCCACTAAGTGCAAAGGGATGCAAGAGATGGAGAAGAAACAGAACACAAGCTTTCTCTGTGAGAAGTTTACCCCCTTATTCCTCCTTCCATTTAATTCAATAAACATTGATTAAGCATTCCTCACCACGGTTCCAGGGTGAGTCTGCATTTGTGTCAGCAGAGTGAGTACAAGCTACGACAGTCTCCATGAAGCTGGAGAGACCTTGAGACTGGTCCTGATTACAGACTATTTCTATAGGTCTAGGAAGGAGGTGTGTCAAGAAAAAGTCTCACCAAAAGAGTGATTTTATTTGGGTTTTAATTCAAGGTACTCTGCTCAATTCATATTACAAGGCAGGTAACTGAGAGGCAGTGTGGCATAGAGGATATCAAGCAGGTCTAGAGTCAGGGAGACCTGGATCCAGAGTCCCAAAGAGACATATATTATTTTCATGGTTCTGGAAGAATCACTTAACTTCTTAGTACCCCAGGCAATATTTTATAAGATGGAGGTTGGATGTATTGGCAGACTCTGATAGTCCTTGCAGCTTTGGTGGTGGTGGTGGTGGGTCAGGTTAGTACATAACTCAAGTTTGGAAGTTTGAACTTCAGTATGCGATCAGATGCTAAGGTTCAACCCTACTATTGTGAGTCTGAAAATAGGATCTCAGTTGTCACTGTACTTCCATCTTGGGCAAGCTAGGGAGACTCAGCCAAACCAAAGCAAAACCCAATACTTGCTGCCTATCTACGTAGGCAGACAAAAATAATCACAGTTGCAGACCAAACCATGAAGATGGATGATTGAAACCCCAACACAAGATCCATATCACCTCCTGGATGTCCCCTCCCCTTTTCCCTTCATCTTTATTTTACCTTTCATCTTGGCCCTCTTTCTTAGGACCATAGATAGAGCTGGAAGATCATCTGCAGTTCGTCTCATAAAACCTAATTGTACAAATAAGAAATTTCTACCTAACCGAATGTTGAATAGATCTTATCTCTATATAGATATATATGAAATATCATCACCCTTTTCCAGAATCTTTCACTTATTAAGGTAATATAATTTCAATTTTAATTATTAAAGTAATATAAAGTTCTTGAATGTTTTTACTTAAAAAAAGTCTATGAAGATGACAGAACTTTATGCTACTTTAATTCATTTTACTTTTCTTTTCACATAGTGACTGGCATTATGTTTTACTTTATTGAAGCTAGGTGACTAATAAATGCTTGTTGAATGAATGAATAGTTCAGACTTGCTAAGTTGATTGTTCCATAAGAAATAAACACAATGCATGATAAATAAATCTAAAATTCCAATTAAATCAATTTAATAAATATTCACTGAATACCTCCTATTTGTTTGACTCTTTATGCTATTGGGGATATGAAAGATGTATAACAGTAATTTTTACACTTAGAGTTAATAAGAAAGAAGTATAAGATGATTGCTCTTAGTGAAGGTAAGTAGCTTACCACGCAATCCACTGATTCTGACCAGGAACCACTGAAGAAGTGGCAGAGTAAGACCCACACAAAAGACACAATATTTTCCTTCCCACTGAACATTTCTGTAAGTCTCTAAACAAAAAATAATCTGAAAGAACTCAATTACTGCTACTTCCCTAACATGCTCTTCCATTATCCCATTCATTACTCGTTCTCTTTTATCCAGGGTACTTTGGTCCTAGGTGATGATGTTGGTGATGAATTGAGAGAAAATTTAATTTCATGTGAAGTTGGAAATAGGAAGGAACCTATAGCTTAGAGAAGTAGAATAATTTTTAACCAGAGAAACCAGAGAGTGAACTTTGTGTACAATTTTTTATTTGTTGTTTAAAATGTTGAATATTTAAAATAATTTTATGATGTAATATATGGTAAAATTACCAAATTGGTTTATAAGTCTTTCTAGTAGTACATTTTGCTATACTATAGGTAGCTTGTCAATTCAATTTGATGATATAACCAATCAACAGTAATTTATTAAGTACCTACAAAATTTAACTCATTGCCCTAGAGGTTGAAGTTACAAAGAGAAAAACAAAATAGTCCATGCCTTTGACCAGGATATTTACCATTTCTATGTCTATGTCTAAACCACCTATAGCTATGTCTAATATATAGTTATATACATGCAATGTTTATATCTCCATATAAATATAAGGTTATTTTAAGGGAGAGACAGAATATTAACACAGGCACATTTTAGGGGTACCTATGACTGGGGTGTAGTTGTGGAGGGACACATTTGTAGAGAATTCAAATGTCCAGTTCCCATGTGTGAGAAATCTGATGTATGTAACATTGATGGGCAACTTCATGAAGGAGAGCTTCATCCCTCTAATGCTATGAGAATGTACGAAGTTTTCATCGCATCTTTTGAGTTTATACCCTGCTTATTTCATGTGTTTCCTTGTCTCCACCTGACATATGGTCTTCATCAGGGATATAGCTTCTGCCAGATGCATAGTAGCTGCTAGGCATTATTCCCTGTTAGTCTTGTCTACTTGTTGCTCAGTGCTGGTCCATGAGTTTCATGGATGCTTCTGGTCACTGCCAGGTACTGCTTCACTGCACATAGAATTGACAAGTTCCTTTCTGCTTCCAATTTCTAGCTTCAGATAGGTATCTATGCGGGGTCCTAGATTTTCCTCAGAGGAAGATGATTGGATTCTGCCATACTCCTTTAATTTAAAATGCTGAAGCTTTTCCTAATATAGTTCTTTAGAAAGTTGGAGCTTTTAACATACCTAGTTATCAGAATAGGGAAAACACCCATTAAAATCATGAGAAAAAATACTTTCTGTTTTTCTCACCATAAGGAGTGAAATTCCTTTCAAACTCTTGACTAAAAATGACTTTCTTTTCTTGAAAGAGACTCTTAGATTTAGGTACCAAATTCTTTGTTAACAAAAGCAAAACCACTCTCAGCTCCCTAAAATCTCTAAGCTAAATTCAATTTTAAAACTGTATTTCCCTGTCACAAAGATGTGGCTCTTACTCAAAGACCTCTGTCATTATCTTTGGTCTTGAAAGTCTGTGTGACTACCTTTTAAAGTTGTCGTAATGAAATCAAACCCAATCATTGTTCCTGTAGAGGCTACTCTTCCAATAAACCCTCATATACTTTAGCATTTGGAATTTCTCAGTTTCTCTATTTCCAAACTTTTCCCCCTCTTCCATACAATTGAGGAAGGAGCAAGACACAACAGAAAGCCCAAGGCACAAGGTCATTATTGAATTTTTAGAAAAGATCCTGATCCTCCCCCACCCACCTCATGCTTTCCTTCTCTTATAATAATAACAGTAATAGTTGACATTTATTATGTAGTCAAGCTTTGAAGGATAGAGAGAATTGAAACTGGTCAAGAGAAAGGAATACTGTCTTTTGTCCCTCAAAAATCAAGATTATTATTCCACATGCACCCTGTCAAAGCCCAGAGAATTTTCAAACAACAGATTCAACAGAGGCATGTATGTTGCCCCAAGCCAACCAATGTCAGCTTCTTTGTAAGGGATCATTTGTTTTCCTCCAAACTTGAAGTTCCTTTCTATTATTTAACATACCTAATAACATTGTATTCCTATCATGTGGGGCTTGTTTTTGCAAACACCAAGCAAAAGTCAATAAAACACAACATTTGCACCACATTAACAACTTTTTCATTATATTGCTAGCTTCAATGAATTTCATTAAGGTGCCAATGAGTTATAAAAGCCTCTAATGAGGTATAGTTTTCATGTGTAATTAGTGACTTTCATACCACATTTGTGGGGGGGGGGAAGAACAACATTATTATGCTAATTAGACAGGAAAGAAAGTTATTAATAGTCAAAGGAATTCGGCAGTATGTTCTACAGACTGTTTCAGCACTCACTGAAAAAGTCAATAGCTATTTAGAGTGTTTAGTCAAAAACAACCACAGTCCCTTTTTCCTTCAAAAATGCTATTGGGATGTTGATAATAAAAAAGAAGAATTAAATGGAAAGGAACACAAAAACTATTCCCAGGTATCCTTTTCTTTCCCATTGTCATGAAAATTTCTCGTCCTGTGATTCTGGCTGGGGTCAGGCTGATTCCACTTTAATCTGCTATTTATATCCCCCCAAACAATTTTATTCTAGAAAGAGCCTTGTAATGTGCATATTTTTAAATTGCTGGCCCTGGGGTTCAGTTGGCTGGGGTTCAGTCTCAGTTAGAGACCATAGATTAACTGAGAGAGTCTCTCAGTGGAAAAAGCTGGGACTCTTTTTAGATAATTGATTTAGAGTTAGACATTTTGCAGCATGAGGAAACCCAGGGGGAAAAGTTAAATGACTAACTCAGAGTCACATAGCTAGTGAGTTCTCAGGCAAGAACTTTCTGATAGTGAATGGCTCTGCCAGATGAAATTATCTACTATTCCTACTGATCTGTGAATTTTCTTCTATATTTGGGGAGAAGGAAGGAACAAGTGTCATTATGGGGTTTTGGCTAATACTTGAGATGAGACTAAAAGGAAAGTAGTACCAGTGTAAAGTGTGCTCTGCTAAATTTAAAAAATGTGGTATGTTAAGGTGCTTGTCTTAAGAGTTATTTGAAAGATTGCTGGCTCTATAATTAGAGAGCTTAGTTTCAGTCCCTGCTTTCTCTCTTACTATCTGTGTGGTCTTAGGCAAGTCACTTATCTTTTGCCACCTTACTTTCTTCATGGAAAAATGAAGAAGTTATAAAATGGATTATAATCCTAAAAATAAATTTAAAAAAATTTTGCATCATGGACTTCTTTGGTAATCTCCAAAATGCTTTGTACATTATAAGTGTTTAATAAATACTTTATATATTCATCCAGCCTGCTGAAGCCTCTGAGAAGGACCCTTTTTGAAATAATGTTTTACTTATATAAAATAAAATACAGAGGATTAAAGAAATATTGTTGAAATGTATTTATAAAAATATTACGTTAAGTTCACATATATCAGGCTAAGACCCTTTGGTCTAGATAGTTTCTGTGTTCCAGGTCAGAGCTGAATCTTGAGAACATACTCAAGTAAAAAGAGCCAGAAGGGTCCTTAGAGGTCATCTAGTTCAATTCCTCATTTTACAGATCAAGAAGCTGAGACTATAGAGGTTGAAAATTTTGTCTAAGGAAGAGAAGATGAAAATGACAGAACTAGGAACTGAAATGGGTATTTCTATTTGAAACCAACTGAAACAAACTGTACTCCTTTTGAGAGAGACACACTTCTCATATTTTTCACCTTAGAAGAATTACCTTCTCAATTCATCTGTATGACATTAAGCAGTTGTTCATAATATCTTTGAGCTGTCTTCCGGTGAAGAGAATGATAGGGTTCAATGTGAAACAGCACTAGGGGAACAGGCATGTGTCAGTGGAGGTGCCAATCAGAAAGCTCTATGAGTCAAATGTAGGAGTCATGTGTTCTTGCCCAAAGGTAGCAAATGTCTAAGGTATTTGAAATTAGTTGTGCCCTGTGTCCCTTCATACATTGAGGCAAGGAAGGGAGATGGGGGTAGAGAAGAATAGAAGAGGGAGGGGGAAAGAGAGAGAGAGAAAGAGAGAGAGAAAGAGAGAGAGAGAGAGAGAGAGAGAGAGAGAGAGAGAGAGAGAGA